>NC_056745.1:1107932988-1108205488 GCF_019279795.1 Protopterus annectens | reverse complement strand
AATAATTTCTTTATCTACTATCAAACACTTTGTCTACATGGTTAGGTAAAACAATACACTAAAAGTGCAACCTAGTCACACAGCCATTTGCTAATATTAACTCATTTAACTTTCATGTGCAGTTCTTTTGATCTCTGTTTCATTGCACTGAAAAATGTCCAACAATCAGTTCATGTTGAAGCTAAAGAAAAACTTAGTTTTTTTTATTATTATTAGAGCTCATGACATCACTTTATATGCTAATGTACAATAATGTCACATATTTTAGTTTGAAAGTAGTTGCTGTCTCTGTTGTTCAGAACTGCTGCATGAAAGTTGCCTCAAACAAGAATTTCACATAACAGTTGCTTGATAGCAGAAGAAAACCATTAGCCTCAACTCCAGCATTAACAGCAGAAGGAAAACATTAGCCGCCCTTCCAAACTTACATTCCTCCCCTCTCTTTCTCCATTTATCCCACTGCTTCTTGGATGCCTCCTTCAATTTCACACTCTACTACCCATTCTGTTAATGTATTCCATGAGTCCAAAACTCTCTATGAACCAGTACTTGTACAGATCCAGGGAGTAATTGGTCCTTGCAATCTACCTCCTGTGTCTCCTTCCCCTGTTCTTCCTGTTCAGGGTGACCCTTTCACATCTCCTCAGCATGACCTTTTAGACCCGTATCATGTCACTGCTGTTCTTTCTGCTCTCTAAAGAGAGAAAAGGTGCACCTTCTAACTAGCTCCACCTCCCCACTGTCCCAGAAACCCCCTCCATGTATTCTTTCCTTCCTCCTAGTTTTCATCGTTTGTGTCATTGTTATAGGAAGTGACATCACAGAAAAAGGATTTAGAGATCATATATAGTTTTTTCTGATTCCTTGACTTCCTCAAACTCCCACAATATTGCATCTGCTGGAGGCTGGTTTACATTTTCTCTTCTGAGCACTTGTAGATTTGGAAGCCTGTGTTAATGAGAAATGATTTCTTCAACATTTTGAAAGGTGATTCATGGTTTCATTAGCTGTTGAAACAGTTGAAGTATGGCTGATTTGTTCACAATATTTTATATTGTTATGAATTATAAGCCAGTCTGTCTTTGAAGGCAATACAGATAAATTCGTCTGTTAGTATGACACACAGATTATTTTGAGACCTGTGCCATTTTCATTTTTACATGTATGCAGTTTTGAGTAATTTTTTGCTGGCATCATATTGTATATCACAAAGCTGACAAGGGCAGGGATAAGAACATAACAGCGAATTAAGGCTATGAGCCGTTAGTCAGTCGCTTCTGTAGTCCAGAGTTTGATTTTCTTTGTCTCTATTTGCATAATTTGTGACTCTGAACAAGTCACTTTAATCAGACACTGCTCCTGGGTTACACTTCAAAAGTGCCACTTGTCCAATTGACTTACCTGGTTGCCAGGAAAAAATAACTTGGGCGGGGAGACAGTGACTGAAGAAATAAATACTCCCTGTCTTTGCTCTTGTCAGACATTCAGCTAATACTGGACTTCATTTCTCAAGAATGTTTTACTGACTGATAGAATGATTAAGTTACTTAGTTAATTATTTCCATTTGATGAATAGAAATGTCCAGCTGGACAAATAAAAAAAGTAAATAAATTCAGCAGAGACCCAGAAAGAAAAGCTTCATAGAAAAAATTAGTCACATAGTATAACAATTGCACTATTGGGACATAGAATTAAACAAAACCTTTCAATAAGGTACATAAATGTAAATAAATCATGTAATATTGAGATGACCTACATTGACGCACATTGGATAGACATATGTTACATTACAATACAGTAGTAAATATTTATGTGTAATACAACTGGGTCATTTGAACTGATGTCAAAGGTCATGTTATGGTGGAACGAGAAGAGCGAAAGGACTGCAGATAGATATGTTTAAATGGCAGAGAGGTATACAAGTTGCTTAGTACTTAAACTTTCAAAAGTGAGAAATTATATAAGAGAAAGTTGTATTTTGAAACAGTGTGAAGGTTAGGAAGCAGAAAAGTGCATATAGTAGCATTACAATGCAGTGAAATAATAGCAGTAAATTAAACAGTAGTTGTTGGTGCTTACGGTTAAGGTATTAGCCTGGGGCTGAGCAGGAGCATAGATTGATGTTATTTAGATAGTAAGTTGATTTTTGAAAATTTTTAGTTTTTCAATTTGCTTTTAAGAGTAATGACAGGGAGTTCCAAGGTTTAGAGACAGAGCAGGAGTAGAGTGACGTACTAGCAGTATTATAAGATTTGGTGCTGAGTAAAAGAAATTTATTTTGAAAGCATAGATCCGTGGATAGGGAATAGTATTTTATGTTGTTTTGTAGTGCTGGACAGTTTTCCAGTTTATACATTAGGTTATGGACAATAAGCATGTAAGACTGTGGGAGCTGTAGCCAGTACAGTTGTTTTTTGTAGGTAGACTGATAGCTAGTTTTGTTGCAGCAGATGTCTAGTTTTATTTTTTGGATGCTATAAACGTTAGTCAGGAGAGACATAAAGAAGAGATGGTAGTAAGTAGGCTGAGTTAATATTTACTTTTGTGTAATAAACCATGTTTCTGGTGTTTTTAACAACTTTCAGGATGTGTAGATCAAATTTTAGGTGTTAATCTATTATGGGTCTCAGCAGCATTAATTGTTCTGTTATTACTATTCTGGTATTATTTTTGGAGAGTATTTTGAAAGATTGCTTTTGGCTTGAGAAATTTTTTGATGCAGAGAGTTATTATTATTATTATTATTATTATTATTATTATTGTTTTGTTTTGCAGGATTTAGAAGAAGGTAAGATTTTCTTATCTAAGTTTCAAGGGATGAAAAGAAGTCTTGGGTGAGGTCATTATGTTCTGAGTGAGTTAGGGCAGTACAGATGTAGGTGGTGTCATCTACATTCTGTATTATGGTTGCATGCTTGGAGTCTGGGTAAAATTTATTTATAAAGACATTAATTAAGAGGGAGCCAAGTATTAAACACTGTAAGACTCCAGTGGAAGGAGGTAGGAAGGGTGAAAAATCTCAAGGACATTTTAACACCTGCTGTCCATTTGTGAGATGGTTATGAAACCATGGTAGGGATGAATGGGAAGCTTGAAAGATGAAATTTCTGAGAGTAGATTTGGTGAGAGATGGCGGTGAACACTTTTGATTGGTCAAGGAAACTAGGAGATACTAAGGTGACAGAATTTCTAGTGTGATTTATGGTGCTTGTGAAACTGAAAAAGGGCGGTCATGTTAATATGTTTGGTTTGAAAACCATATTGGATGCTGGAGAGGAGGAGGGTATTATTAATGAGTTATTTTAAGAGTTGTGAATTGATGCATTTTTCCATGATTTTTGATAGCACTTTTAAGATATCTATAGGTCTGTAGTTGGTGAATCTATGCCAATTTGTCTAGGGGTATAATATAATACATTTTCTAAAGGGCTAGGACATAGTTTCCGAGTTAGAAGGATTGATAGGGTAGAATGTTTGCAAAAGTTGAGGGAATAAGACAACTGAACAGATTTGCTGAGCTAGATAGTTAGGTTTATGCAGAGTTTCATAACAAATTGTAAAACAGGTAGTGAAAATTTCAAACATTAAATAGTGAAATAGTTATTCAATGAAAATAGCGCCCTGCATGTGCACTGTGTCATAGGCTGTTGTCTCCCCACATGCACACAAGGCACTGCATGGCACACATCAGGGCATAGTGGTATCCTATAGTAAAGCACTTCCTGTCACATGCTGTTCTTTACTTATGCTGCAGAGGACAAGCAGAATTTCAAATAATTCAGTAGCAGCAGTGTTATTCTCTGATCAATACTGTACAAAATAAAGTGGTCTGTGTGTTTTATGTTAACACTGTCTATCCAAGGCATAGTTGACGTTATTAAATAGTGACATACATTTGCATTTCAACATTCCTATCTTTCAGGGGGAAAAAAAACATAAAAACATGCTTTTCCTGATCTGGGGCTTTGTTACCCCATTATTTTTGATTTTTTTCCATATTTCTTGTACTTAGAGGTAGAGAGACATGCTTCAGGGTATAATAGCCTCATGTCTTGGGTACTTAATAAACACAACTTTGTCTTGATACTCAGCGATTAAGTACTCCATGTCATGTGTTATTACTTATGCAATACCACTAATGGGCAAAGTAAAAACACCGGGCTTTCTGTCATGTTTTGACTCCACTCATCACACAGCAATTTGTACCTTGTTGTGCCTTGTCACTTAAGAGTAACATGAACCATTGCTTGTATATGTACTTCTGCACTGTTAATGTCAGAAAAATAAGTTATTTATCTTGTAGCTGGAGTGACATGGATCCCTAGTAAGCAGGGTCAAACCGCAAGACGGACAATACACAATAAACAATTATGACTGTGATTTGGATTCTGGATACACAACTATTTAGGTGTAGACCAGGATAGGTATAATAGTTGTTGGTGAAACTATGAAAACTGACTCAGTAAAACCATGCAGTAGTGTTATAGGTTTAGGAATGAGGACATGGAATGAAGAGGAACTGCTTTGGTGCTTAACATTAGGGAAATTTTAAAAGGAACACTTCTACAGGGTGCAGACATTAGGAGTATAAAAGACCATTATTGACCACTTTCTTGGTGAATGTAGTTGGGTGACAGAAACTTAGATACAGTCTAGGCCATTGTAGCACTATTGGATGGACTAGGCTAACTAAAGTACTTAAATGTCTGCATTTAATTCATTATATATATGTGTCTGTTTATATGTGTGAGTGCACACACTCACATGTGTATCTGCACTTGGTTGTCTTTCTGTTAAACAAGTTACAGTTCACTGGATCACATATCCTCAGATATGCACTTAGTGAACCTGTATCACTGATCCCTACTGTCAATGAGCTGCTTAGGGAAAGTAGTACTTGGCCCCTTGAAGGCCCCATGGTAGCAGCTGAATGGGAATTTTGCTGGGTCAGTCTTTGCTAAATTTTCTACTGATTTATGAGCTGATGATGAACAGGCTTGATGAATCATAATAGACTCAATATGTGTGTGTGTATGTATGTGTATGTGTGTGTGTGTGTGTGTGTGTGTGTGTATATATATATATATATATATATATATATATATATATATATATATATATATATATATATATATATATATATATATATTTATTTGTACGAGCTGAATGATTTTAATTATGCTTTGTATGATCTATGTGATTTGAATTCTGTTTATTTATATGAGTTGTATGATTTGAATTATGCTTATCCTATGCCATAAACTATTTGTTGTCATCTTCCATGTCAGACAAGGAGAACACTGGATCTTATTATTGTTCATAGTTCATACTTCAGTGTGTGCTGGAAGAGATCAGTTAGACATTATGTTATCACAGACTCACTCGGTCCTGGTATATACTTTTAATTCCCTGTGTTAATTATCTGATTTTCCTTAAATGTTATGCGGTGGTGTTCTTTGTTTCAGCAGGTATTTTGTTCCATAATTTTGAAATCATTTGAGTTCACGGTTTCATTGATTCATAGAAAATTGGTAAGTTAACAGCCCCAAGAGGCCTTTTTGAGCCTAGCAATATATTCCCATATATAATTCACATGATAAATTACTCAGTGGTATATAGTTGTATTTAGGTGGCAGATCATTTACAAGTTGTCTTTATCCAATAGAGGGATAGGAACAAATCTCTTTGAATAGTTTTATTTTTACATATTTTAAAATGTGGCTATATATCTTTTTCACCTGGATATTGAAAGACCTATTTAAGGTTTAATTCCTCTCTTACTCAAAATTGTTCATTGCTTTGGAAGCTAAACATAACTTACTTCTCAAATATCTATGTAAATAGTGTGCAAGTTTAGATATTTTAGTCTCTCATAAGTATAAGTAAGACCTTCCATCTCACTGATTCTCTTTGTATGTCATCAGTGTACTCCCTCTAATGTGTTATCTCTCCTTTCAGGAGTAAGCATATACTCAAGTTGTACTCTGATAGGTCTTTGTTGAAATATACAAGGTTTTGAGAATAAATGGATGTCCCAATACAATGCTGTTATAAATTAGATCCAGCTGTCTTAATGCTTTTTCTTTTATCTCCAGAACACATTGCTTACAGTCAAATGTTGAGCAAACTAAAGAACGTAAGTCCTTGATTAACTTCTCAATCTGCAGGTCACTGTCTCTTTATTTTATATCAAAATTAAGTATCACGTTTACCACCACAGACTATTACCTTACCTTTGATAGCATTGAACCTTAATCTTAAACTGTTGGCACCATTCTGCTTCTTCTGGCTTTTTCCCGGTTAGGGGTTGCCACAGCGGATCACCTGTCTGCTCATGATTGGCAGTGGAGTTTTACAGTGTCGAGTTGCCAGCCCGGCACCCAACCTTTCACAGAAGGCACACACATGCACACACTCACACCTAGGGCCAATTTAGAGTGTCCAATCCACCTACATCATGTCTTTGGGATATGGGAGGAAACTGGAGCACCCAGAGGAAACTCACGCGGCCACAGGGAAGACATGCAGACTCCACACAGAAGGCACCCCAGCCGAGAATCGAACTGGAGGACCTCTTGCTGTGAGGCAACTACTTAAATACTTATTTAATGCTTCAGTGCCCTTTTAAGTCTTTTATCATGACCCCTGTATTTCAATAGTCAACATATTCAGATATCCGTATGTTTAACGCTATTGATACGGTAGGAAAGATCAGGTGGTCACATTACGTTGCAGCGTGGGGCTCCTGTGTTAGTATGCCTTCATGTTGATCTCATTCCCTGAAGTACATTTTGCTGTTTGTTCTTTAGCCACATTCTAATCTAATTAATAATTTATGGGTTTATGCCAAGACTTTTAAGGTTAACATATCTGATCATGCCATTATTTATTTGTCTTTGTTTTCTGAGAAAGTCTGACTAAGCAAAGCCCATTGTCAGAGTAGCCCAAGGAGAAAAAGTTCTAACAGATACATTTAAGATACTCATGACAAAACACATTTTTTTTACAAAGATACATTACATAGACAGCTCTTAAGACATCTAGATACAAACAGTAATTACTCTGTAGTAATACTGTATAAAGACAAAACAGGTGTTTCTTCTGTTGTGACATTATGTATGATATTACATTTCAAGTGTAAAACATTTAGTATGCAAACGGTTCCTGTGCTTTAGTGATGTCACAGTAGATCACTATACATTGTTTCCTTTACTCTATTAATGTAGAGCCTTCTTGTAGGACTGTATTTGATGGCTCACAGATGATCTTTTTTTTATAAATTATTATTCTGTCACCTCACAGCAAGAGGTTCTCTGGTTCGATTCTCAGCTGGGGTGCCTTCTGTACGGAGTCTGCATGTCCTCCCTGTGGTCGTGTGGGTTTCCTCCGGGTGCTCCGGTTTCCTTCCACATGTAGGTGGATTGGACACTCTAAATTGGCCCTAGGTGTGAGTGTTTGCATGTGTGTGCCTTCTGTGGAAGATTGGGCACTGGGCTGGCAACTCAACACTGTAAAACTCCAATGCCAATCATGAGCGGACAGGTGATCCACTGTGGCGACCCCTAACAGTCGAAAGAAGAAGAAGAATGGATCACAGTAGCTGTCGGATCAGTAGCTGTGACCACTGCAGTGGAGAGTGGCATTCTTTTCCATTGTGTTACAATGATCTAGTAGTTGACTGTATCAAGAAGTGAATTCAGAGGGAAGGGTCTCTCTTGTGTCACCACAGACGATGATTTTCTGTTTGCAAAAGCAGTCTTCTTTTGAGATGACTTTTGACAAGTTGATTTCAGTGAGTCTCAGTGTGCTATGAGTCATCTCTTTTGGCTCAATGGGCTATAACCTGCAGTTAGTAGTACTTTAATCAAAATGTGATGGTTGAAAAGAACAGACACACCGTACAACCAAACTGCAATTTGGCATCTTGGGTAAACTGAAACACAGAGTTCTAATATATGCCATACTGCAATCTCATAGAGTTTGAACACTTACGTAGCGTGAACATTTTTAAAGAATTTAGTTTTCATACAGAGTTTCTACTTACCTCTCAGTTATTTGGTCATATCAGTGATGAAGCTTTCTTCCCCTTTGCATCTATACTAATTGACAGTTACCATAATATAATCTAATTAGTGATTACCACTCAGATGCAGCCCTCCAAACCCCAAAACAAGATTTCAGTGCTCAGACTACATCATTTCTATTCTGGGCCACAAACTATGGGAATCCCCACATCATTTCTATTCTGGGCTGCAAACTATGGGAATCCCCCCCCCCCAATCTTAAGGAGCATGCCCCTTATCCAAAATTCTGTTTGCAGTTATATACCTAACCATCTCAAGTTGCAAGGAAAATACACCTGCTTTCTCTCTGGACATATAACTTAACACTAAACTCTCCCTCCTCATAATGTTTCTTTATTTTTTGCCTCCGTTGCTCTATCTCTTTCACTTTAATGTAAGAACATTTACTAATTGATTTCTTTCTGGGTGACAATTCATCATGCTTGTTTAAATATTGTATATAGTTTTGTTATTTTTCCCATTTGTAGATTTATGTTTACTTTGTATATTATTTTCACTGTTTGCAATTGTTATATTGTTTCTGGTTATCATGTTTCATACCAAGTTGTTTTTTTTTTTTGCATCCTCTGGCTGAGATTGAAATGGGTCCACTGATATTGCTCTAACCCAGTTAAAAAATTCAAATAAATAAACAAGTTAATGTCATGGTTTTAGAGCACATAATTTGCTGTCTGACAAAAACAAAAAAGTCTAAATGTTTCATGTTTTTTTTCATTGATTAATTATATAATCTCTGGACATATTAGAATGTCATCCCTTTTTTTAATTTCTGATTAGGTACTAAAAGATTTCATTAAGCTACCAAACATTTATTTTCTTTAAGAGGGAAACACAGAATTATATCAAAAGTAATGGGGTTATTATTGTTTTTTTTAATTACTCCAGCTCAGGTCCATAGACTGATGCTTTTCATTTGCAGGTGTTAGTACCCTGGCTGTGGAATTTATCCTTTTGCCTTTTTTTAATCTGCAGGCTACGTTTCCCCTCATTATCATGTCTGCATGTTTCATTTGAGTTCTCCAAACAGTTAAGCTGTTCATTTAATGGTGGATGCCAGCTACAGACAGAAAACTGATTGCAGTATAATTCTTATTAATGTCTAGACTTGACAAACAGAAAAATGCTGTGCCTGCTCATATACTCTCTAATGGTGCCATGGCAGATTTGGCAAGCAACATTTATGCATGTACTGCTACCAGATTCTTTCACTGAAATAATTAGACTTTTCTCATATAAACACATTAGTTGAGTTTTGCTTTACAGACAAGTCTTGTTAACTGCTAGTCACAATGTTAGTTAAACTTCCTTGGACCCTCTGAAATGTTTACCATCCCAAGTGTGATAAAGATTGTTTCAGCCTTTACACAAAGATGACATGAGTATAAAAATACATTTTATGGTGTAATATTATGTCATATTTTTGATTTTCCTGTTATGAGTTCATAGTAGGCTATCCTTGTGCAATGTTAGACACACATATATAGAAAAAATGCATTAAGCACCCATTTCAAAAAGGTTCTGAGAATGTTCTTGCATGTTTTTTTCATGCAAGTGCATGACTGAGCAGGTATCCATTTGCTGTTAGATTGTTAATTAGGTCTGACAGAGCTTATATGCAACAGAAGACTTTGCAGAAATGATATACTGATACCTATCTGGACAGCATTCCAGTAACTAAGGAAGCTGCTTTCATTCCAGACTATTTCTTGACATGCTCAGACAGTTAAACTGCTGTTCAAGCCTGATAAGTGATGGGGGAACTTTTTTTACTGTTTAACTTTTTTTTATGTCTTACATGGAATTCCTATTTGAGTCGCTGTGGCTTTGAGATAAATGACTCGGGGGGGGGGGGGGGGACTGCATTTTAATTATTAAATAGGTCTCATTCTCTTTGGTGAGGTAGTGAAGCAGAGGTATGTGGGTGTTTGTTGCTGTGTTCCCAGCACAGATGCTTGGCGTTTTTTATTTCCTTTTGTATATGCCTCCTTGTTGACTGTCCTGCAGTAGTAGTGAAACTTTTCAAATCACAAAAAATACATGATAGAGTAAAACTGGCACACTTTTCTTCTCTTTCACAGGATTTAAAGGTGATATTCCCTCTGTATTTATTTAATGGCAATTATAGCACTGTGTAAGATCGGGGTTTTAGGTAATTACTGGAATTTAGAGCTGAAGCTAATAACAGTGCTGATTTTGATATTGGTTTTACTTTAAACGCAATGCAGCAGACCTTCAGCATTAGCAAGCTTCATCGAACAGTAGTCACAGAAGCAGTGCTGCTTGTGCATTTTGTTGAACCTTGAAATCGTAGATGAGTATGTCTTAAGCTGTGAGCCCATCTTTCCATGGGATTCATAACTCCCAACCATAAAATGAAAAAGCAATTGGCCTTCACTGCTATTGAGGGGTTTCATTTTCTTGGTATGACCTTGACATTTAATGAAGACTGCACTATATCTCTAAAGAATCAACGCTTTTTTTAACAAGATAATCAGGTTTTGCCACAGACTTCTAGAGCAGTCTTTGTTGTGACCCAGGTATTCATTAGGTACAGACCTTCTACCAGTCTTCATAGCCTTCTTTTGAACAGTTACAGTCTTGTATGAGGTTAAAGCCACTAAAACTGCATGCAGCACTCAAAGCATCAAGGTTACTTTGCAAACATAACAGCACTGAAAACAAAATGATCAGCACTATGTACCTGAAAATTAATACATTTGAAACCATTTAATCAAAATACAAATTAAAAAAAAGGAATTCAGAAAGCAATAGAACATGGTTATTTACTGTATTTGCCTTCAGAGGCAAATCCCTTACCCCCTCCATACAGGATAGAATTTCTCACATAACCCAAAATCCTAACCTTAAACCTAATTCTGATCCTGATCCCAAACCTCCAGTTTTAAACATTAAGTCATTGACTTGTTCAAGTCCTATAGCCGAGTGACATTTCATTCAGTCCAACATTTGTAGAAAATCAAATTTAACCAGAAATGTATGACCAAAACATTCTAGATTAAACTGTCACCAGCTATAAATTTCAGCTGTCCAGATTTTCACAGAATGTCCATAGGTTTATAGGTTGTTACTAGGCTAAGGACCATAGGGCCCTTACAAGCCTAGCTGTGCACCCTAAACCCTTTGAGCCCCTGAGTGTCTTGGGTATCTGTATGATGGGGGGGGGGGGGCAGGACATGTTAGCAGAAAGGTCACAAAGGATTTGTAGGGGGGTCTTAATTAGGATAATATTTTACTTATTGACAGCCTCTGTCCCCACAAAGGACATGGGGGCCAAACTGGGGTAAATTTATGATTTCCCATTCAGTTTTCAATGTTTCATTTAAATAGTATCAGGAATGAACTCTGTTTTATATGGATGGGGTGTCTATTCCGGAGTGTGAGAATCCTTTGGGACACATAACTGTCTCTCCAACACATTCCATTTATGTCACAAATGAAGTTCAACTCCATGGATCTAGTGTTTCTGGTGCTGTTTGTTTTGTACATGTGCAAAAAATCCATCAGTGCTGGGATCTGAGGAAGCCTTGTAATCCAGGCAAAGATCCCCTCTCAGCATCCTGTTGGAGACTGAATAAACTGTCCTGAATTGTCCTTTTGAGAAACCTTTGTGGGCATTCTTATTGTTGCAAGGGTCTGGTTAGATACATGCCAAAGGATGCACTAGATGTGGTAAGGGCTGAATAGCATGGTACTATAACTTCCTTGGACCTGGATGCCATACCCTTACCTATAAGGTGGGCAATATAGAATAATCTTCTTATTATCTTAGATATGTGTTGAAGAAAGGCCAGATTGCTGTCCACATATATTCCCAGATCCTTTACTACTGGGTCTACTCTTAGGGGTATTTGATTGCTGGAGTAATTAAATGACATTGTAAAGCATTTTTCAGCATTAAGTTCAAGGTCATGGCTTTGGCACCAGTCATTTGTCTGTGTTAAACCCTCTTGCAAGATGTTGGTGCCTTGGAGGAATCAGTAATAGCTTTCAATTTACGGTCATGACTGTGAACTTGGTCTCAGAGGCCTTGAATGTTAGCCTTACCTTCCGAGAAGTAGGTGCCAAAGAGGAGCAGGACCAGCACAGAGACCTGGGTCACTCAACTGGTGTCCAGCCTCTTGGTGGAGGCAGTCTGAATGATCCTGACTTCTTGGGTCCTGTCTGTGAAATGCTGGCAATCCAGCAATGTATGTACAGATTAATGCCCAGCTCAGAGAGCTTGTCAACGATGCTTGAGTGGGGTATCAAATGCCTTGACCACAACAGATTAATGCCCAGCTCAGAGAGCTTGTCAGCGATGCTTGAGTGGGGTATCAAATGCCTTGACCACATCAAGGTAAGCAGCATGCACTTTGTACTCTCAACCATTGCCTTTGTGACCCTCTAAAAGAAGCTAACCAAGTTATGCAGTCATAACCTTCCCTTAACAAAGCCAAACTAGGATGCATCCAGTGTCTGTAGGCTACCAATGTCCTTGTTTATCATTTCCATGATAATTTGCTCCAAGGCTTTGCATATTAGACTTGTTAGACTGATGGATCTGTAGTTTCCTGGGTCAGTTGATGGTCCACCCTTATGGAGGGGAATGACTATTGTCATCCTCAATTCACTTGGGACATAGCCTGATTTAAGGCCATAGATGGAAGAGTTTCTCAAGTGGACCTGGTAGGTCATGTTTTAAACTGAGGCAACCAAGGATGTTGTCAGGACCCATGGAGGCAGTGTTCTAGGCTTTAGTGAGTGCTGCCAGCACCTGATCACTGTTAATAGCTGAGGGAAGTATGTTGGAAGGGATTTCACCTGGTGGAGGTTGGGGGAATGGGGGTGAAGTTTGTCAGCCAATAGATTTGCTGTGTCACCTTGATTGATGAAGGTGATGTTGTTTACCACCAGTTCAGTACACTGCTCTTTGTTGACTTTAAGGTCCTGGACATAGCTGATGAAGGCCTTGTGATTTTCCTCAGCCTGTGAGGCTATCCTGACCTCATAGTTGGGCTTATTGGACTTAATTAGACCTATTAGTTTTTTGTTTAATTGTACAAGACAGCACTTGTCTTTAAGGGAGGTGCCCGTCCTGATTTTGGACATGAGTTTTCTTCTTTTATTATATACCCTGTTTAGGTGAGAACTGCACCAGTGGGGTTTGTTTTTAGTTTTTGTTTTGTTTTTATTCCTGGTAGCTATGACAGCCTCATTGCATATGTTCATAGATAGGTACTAGGCTATTGGCCCTGGGGCCTATCCAAGCCCAGCCAAAGAGGTACCCTGGCACCCAAGAAAATTATTTTCCTGTGCCACTACCAAGCAGGGCCACAGAGGTGAACCCCGGGGTGAATTTCCTATTTCCCATCCAATCATCGAGATTTTTCTTGAAGAGTGCTAATGAGGAGCTTTGTTTGATATAGATAGGTAGTTTATTCCAAAGTATGGGAAGTCTCTGGGACAGGAATCTATCCCTCCAGCATGTTCTGTATATTGTGGTGACAAGGTTTAGGTCCCTAGAGCGTATAGCTCGGAGGGATTGGGATTTCTTTAAGTGGAGTATGTCCAACAGCTCTGGGTTTGACATAGCTTTGCATGTTAGGCAGAGATCACCTCTGAGTAGGCAATATGCGATAGAGTAAAGCTGGAGTTTTTTGAGACAGTCTGCATAGGGCATCTGTTTGAGGCTGGTAATCCTCTTTGTGAGGTATTTCTGCGGCCTTTCCAGTTGTTGTAGATGTCTTGTGAGGTACATACCAAAAGGGGCATTGTACTCTATAATGGGTCTAATGAGTGATGAGTAGAGGGGAACAATGACCTCTCTTTTTTTTCTGGATGAGAAACCTTTTGTGATGAGGTGTGCCATGTAGAAGGATTTTCTGACTACTGTGGCGATGTGATTATCAAAGGAGAGACTACTGTCCACCTGTGTCCCAAGGTCTCTTATCACACTTTCGGTGTTAAGCATACTACCGCCTATGTTCTAGTTCATGGGTACAGAGTTTTTACCAAAGGGGATGACTATGCACTTTTTGGCATTGAGCTTGAGGCCATGGCTTTGATACCAGGCATCTGTCTCAATGAGGCCCTTTTGAAGGATGTCCATATTGCTAGGAATTTCGATTATGGCTCCTAGTTTGCAGTCATCTGCGAACTTCATTAGCCAAAGACCTTCTGTGTTAGCCTGTACTTCAGAGAAGTAGATACCAAACAGAGGACCCAGGACTGATCCCTGTGGTACTCCACTTGTCACTGGTTTGAAGTTGGATTTGGAGTCTGCTACTTTCACACTGTGGGTTCTGTCAGTGAGCCAGTTGGCAACCCATCTTGTGACATAGGGATTTATACCTAGTTTAATGAGTTTATCTATAATTCCAGAGTGGGGGATGGTGTCGAAAGCCTTGGCAAGATCTAGATAGGCTTTGTGAACCACCTTACCCTTGTCTACAGCTTTGGTGACCGCTTCAAAGAAGTCTGTCAGGTTTAGGAGACATGATCTGCCTTTTACAAACCTGAACTGGATGTGGACCAGAGTTTGGAGATTACCAATGTCTTTGTTTATAAGTTCCATGATGATACCGTCCATGGCCTTGCAGACCAGGCTCGTCAGGCTAATGGGGCGGTAGTTCCCAGGGTCCGTGGTGGCTCCCCCCTTGTGGAGTGGGATAACTGTTGCTGTGCACCATTTAGCAGGCACAAAGCCTGAGGTGAGGCTATGATTGAACATGGTACTTAGGTGGGGTGCCAGTTCGTTCTGTAGTTCATGTAGAATGCAGCCTGGGATGTTGTCTGGTCCAATGGATGCTGTGTTCTTGGCTTTGGAGAGTGTGGTTTTTACCTGTGCAGCCATGATTACAGGAATTTTGCATTCTTCCAGTATAGAGATGGGCTCTTTAGAGGGTGAGAGGGGGGTAAAGTTAGCATTGAACCTATCTGCCAGGATGTTGGCAATATCAGTTGGGTCTGTATATTTAGTGCCATTGTGCTGTAACTTAGAGCAGATCTGAGTGTTGCCATTGAGATTCTTGACATAGCTATAGAATGCTTTGTGGTTGTCTTTAGAATCAGTGGTGATTTTGTTTTCGTAACTAGCTTTGGAGGATTTTATCAGGGATCGCAGCTTCTTACTGAGGCTGACCAGGGAGCTCCTCCACTCATGGGATTTTACTCTCTTTTGTAACAGTTTCTTGCTTCTGTTGTACAGTTGCAGCCATTCACATGTTTGCATTGGGACTCTGTGAATAATTCTGCATAGGTAGCTGTGGTCTTGGGGTTAGGGGAGCCTAGAATTTTGACATTGGGATTAGGGGAGCCTAGAATTTTGACAGACTGTCACTTAATAGGATGTAGTTTGCCTTAGAATAGTTCTTAACTGTTACTGGTTTTGCTATGTTTTCTGGTCTGATTTTTACTTCAAAGGAGATAGCTTTGTAATCTGACCTCATTAGTAATGACGTGACACAGGAGTCGATGCTCTTCTATGTTGGTGAGTACCAGATGCAGTATGCTTGATCCTGTAGTGTGGAGCATGCGCTGTCTGTTCCAGTACAGTGCAAACATTCAACTAGCTTCATTAGCTGGCAGGAGATGATGTTAATATTCCCTTATTGTCATTGTTTGTCAGCAGACAGGTCTAACATTTCCTTAACAGTCATTTTAAACAACTACAGGCTGACTTTAATTTCTCTCTGCTTTCTCTGATACATTTCCTTACCGTAAGAAAAATAAAGCCAATTAGCAAACGGTCTTTATAAATGGTTAAGCCTCATTGGTCAATCCCCAGAAACAATAGGACAATAGTATTGCTTAAAGCCCAATAAAAAACAAGAATGGACAGCTTAGACTACTTCCAAAGTAAAATTGCTGTGCTGTAAAGCTTCTTACCAGTTTATCAATTCTGTCAGTAACCTACCACTCCAGATTGTTTTAAGACTTTGAACTGCAGTGGTTTTGACAACTATTGAGACAGCTGCCAAAATATAAGTAGCTGTTCAACCATGTCAGTTTAAACAGAAAAAAAAAAACTAGCAGTTTCAGTCTTGCTAAACTCTTTTGTCACTTTAAAATGTAATGCACAATGTCACAGCTTCACGTAGACAAATACATGCAGGTATTTCAGAACAGTTAGTATTACCACAGAACAGCACTGTGTTGTTAAGAAATGGGTATTTTGTCTGAGAAAATGCCAAGTAGAATGTCACCATTCTAGTCAATTAATACAATGCCAAATATTTCTTTTCGAAATTATTTTAAAACCACACACACACACACACACACACACACACACACACACACACACACACACACAGACACACACACACACACACAAATATGACAGTGTTAATGCATTCTGTAGATAAGTGATAATGTCAGACAATGTCACCATGTCTGATGCAGAATGGTTATGATTGTTACCAAGTCATGATAGCAAAACAACTACAATAAGATATGCAAGTTAAATTTCTGTGGAAAATGCAAATATGTACATAGCAGTTTATGTTTTCAATACTAAATGATTTTGCATATAAACCAATACAAAATGGTAAAATGATTTTACAAACAAAGTACTGTGAGAAGGTGTATATGCCAGTTTTATTTCATTGTTTCTTATTTGTTAGCTAGGTAGGTGATGACTGTTTTCAGACACATCTGTGTTCAAAGACCTGAAAATGTGAATGCTAAAAGAAATAAATACAGCTAAAAATAACATAAATATTGTAGTGCAGTACTACACACAACACATGTATCACAGTTTTTTACTGATTTAAATACAACATAATGGAGAGCCCTAAAGCAAGCTATAGTACTCCATACAGTAAAAGTTCTACATGAGAGAAATAATTCCTTCAGTAAAATTAAACCTGTGGCCTGGAATGCTTTGTGGAAATACCCTTTCCATTTAAAAAAAAATTGCTGATACGCTTCGTAAAGCCAGTATGTAAGTGCAACAGTCACAGGAATAAAAACTGAGCTGATATTCCTCAATGATACTGCTTTGTTATTTAAGTGCTCATTAGCATACGTATGGTTCAGACTGAAAAATTCTAATTGCATAAATAAACTTTGACCGGGATTCAGAAACAGTTCTTTCCAAGAGTGGCAATGCTGTGACAAAGGGTCTGTTAGCATGATCAAGGAAACCAGTGATTCAGATATTCTGTACAGTACCAACATGAAGGTGGCTAAAATACTGCCCAAGTATAAGGTGGGAGGGAAAAATAACAAATCAAGTGAAAAAAAAGAAGCAAAATAAAGAAGTGAGAAAGTACATGTAAAGCGGGAATGAAGTTGGTGAGGAAAAGGAGACAAGATTAGGAAGAGGTATAAGTAAGCAACAGTGTCTGACTGAGTGGATATTGCAGGGACCTGACAGACATGTCAGGGTTGTTGTAATCTTCCACATTCTTTTTTTTTTTCTACTTTTTTGTAATGTCCATTTTTAATAGGTCTTATACTTCAATAGATACCTATCAGATGATCGAAGTTTCAAAACTTCGAAATTCATATGGTTGGGACCATATGATCAGTGTTTTAAAACTTTGAACATTCTAAATGTTGATCACGGTACAGGGCGAATCGGGACATTTAACCTTTTCCCCCAGAGTGCATTCTCAGAGTTGGTATATATAATTTGTATGGTCTGGGGGGCACAGGGGGACCTGCCCCCTGTAAAAATGTAAAAAAAAAAAAAGAAACTTTTTTGTTTTTGTTTGAATTTTGTGAAAATTTGATCATACACTCCCGACCACAAGATTTTCGAATTTTTGGAACTTCGATCATCTGTGTGAGTAATACATGAAGCAAGCACATTTTAGCCTCTTGAGTGCCTCAGTGTACTTTGACTAAGCAATCACTTCATTGCAATTAGGGCAGTAATGCTTTAAGGATGATTTTAACAGGATGGATAATGGTAGAAATCATTCTAAGTTTTGGGCAGAGTACATTGGCAAAAGATATATATTGCACTTTTTTTTATTTCAGCAATTTTGAGAATGTGTAGTAATTACTAGCTTAAGAAGAATGGGCAGTAAAGAGTGGGAAAGCCATTACAGATGACTAAGGTCAGAAGTAGCTTAGTAAATCCTAAGGAAGTTGAAGAGATAGGCATAATTAGAGTGCCGAATGGATGACATTAGCTTTGTCAAGTTCACAGTGAAAAGAGTTCACTTTTTAAAGTGAAATGAGAGAGGCATTCTAGTCCATAAGTCCATAATTTCCATGTATCCCAGTCTTAAATTTTCCTGCATTCCAGTCAGTAATTTTCCACATTGCTAGATAGGTGTGAAGGCATTAGGCATAACCATACAGTTATCAAAACATCATGTAGATGTATATGGTATGAAATTCTTGGGACGCAGGCTACTGAGTGCAGTCAGGGATTAGAAAATGAGTGGGAATGAGGATTTGATATCAGGGGATATAGTCATGTAAAAAACTACAAGTAAAAACTAGCCAACCTAGAGTTTTCACTGTGTGATACCTTAAACCTCCTGTAATAGAGGCCCATGGGATATATGCAAATGACCCCTTAAGAACATCAAGCATTTCAGCTATATGGCTTCTGAATATCCATGACTTTTTACTTTTTCTTTTTAAGTCTTTGTAGATGCATCCGAGCCAACAAAGCCAAACCCCACTAGCTGTGGACATGCATTTTTCGGCCGTGTTATGACCTCATCAGCACAGCATAAGTGGACTGTTTGACTAGGCTTCTGAAATACAGGGTCATGTGGCATGAGAGCATATAGGTTCAGCCACACTGAGTATGTAAACAGTATTCATGTTCACGGGAGTATGAAATTTGCAGATAGGAAGCACATTCTAAAACAAATAGCTGTAAAGGACAGTAGCACAAAACTGTATGGTCTTGGTGTGTAAACAGAGTCAATGTGTCACTGGTAAATTAAATCTTCTCACCAGCCTAGGCTGGGCTATATCAAATATGACTGGCAAATGACTGATGTTTTTCATGCTGAAGAAAACAGGATTATCCTCTTAAACTCATATTGTTAAAGGCATTTTACCATTCTAATTGAAAGTCCAGGAGAGCACTCATAACATACCTTAATGTAAACGAGGTCCCACTGCCTCCTCAGTTTACAGTCTGGAGTCATAAAATAAATGGAAAAAGTCATATCTTCCGCTCAAAGATACACTATGTACTTCATTAAATACAACATTAAAGCTAGAGTTTCAGCTTTAACTGATCATAAATTTAGCATTACAGCTTCTTTCTCTTATAACTGTTTGCTTTTCTTTTTCATCACTGTAATAACTTCTTTCTGGTCGTATTGTATGGCCCTTGTCATATTTAGCAGATACTTGTTTTTTTCCTAGTATAGCACAACACACATACCTAGTTCTAAAACAAAACAAAACAAAAAAAAATAGTGCGCCTGCCTGGTTTAAACATTTTTTTCCTGCTTCTTATTTGTTTATTTATTTTGCATTTGTTAACTGGATGAGTGGACTGGTCAAAGAACTGTTGCCAGCTGCAATCTACACTAAGGAGGCAAGACTTAAAATAAATGTATAGACAAAAATATAATGTACAACAGACAAGATACACTGTTGATACATTGTATGAGAAGGTATTTCATTGTAAATACAGTAACGGTATACAGTATACACCTCAAAGGACAGTGTCTAGTTTAAAGAGTTTCTGTAAAATGCAAAAAGTACTCGAGAAGGCAGCACAGTCCTTAGCATTTGCAGACAGTTACAATACAGTGCAAATTAGCAATAACAGAACTGAAGGCCACATCCTTTGTGATTTCTAACATCTAGGATCCCACAGCTACTACTCTTTATCTTGTCTACATGGTAGAAACACACAGAAAAGCAACACAATCTAGACATACTGAAAAAGTCACATTTTGTTCTATGATGTGTGTACAAAGTGTACATTTTGTAGTATGGCTGTTAGAAATACACCCCATCTCAGCCTTATCTGACACAAAATCATTGCAGAATTTTAAGTGAAAAATAAAGTCTGTGTTCAGGGATTTATGTATCCATCCAGGCTTATGAGTCACAGTCACATGAACAGCCCCACTGTGCATGGTATTTATCAGCCAAGTGGGAAAATGAAGAAGATCATCAGACCTTGCTTTCGTATCACACTCATATAGACATATATACACACGGTTCCCGTTTAGAAATGCGAATTGAAACATGCCCGAAACGCAAAATCACGACACCGTAAGCGCGAAAGCCAAGAATCCCGATAGTGCAATATACCGAATAGCACCAGACAACACGTACGGCACATGAAAACATCGAAATGAATCCCGAATGAACCCCAAACACCCCATTAAAGAAAGTAGAAGCATCCCTCATGTCCAAAATAATAAATAAATAAGGTATCTGCAGCAAAACAACCGTCGTGCAGGAAAACGGAATACAATCACGTCCTGAACTGAAACCTTCAATACCACGTCCACTTGTACTACTGATCAATCTGCACAGTAGTAAATGTAACATCCCGTAGTCCTCATACTTTCAATAATCTTGCCACCTAGATCTTGGTGTTCCTAGCTGGTATAAAAAAAAGGGGGGCAGCCTTCTTGGTGTGACAATACTTTTCAAATTATTAAGTTCCCATTCATTATTTGTGCCACTACCTGGTGGGCAGCATTCCTTTCCTGGGACTTTTCTATCTGTTCTAATTCAGCTGGAGTTAGATCTAGCATGGCAAAGTATTCACTTTGTGATCAGCCGCCTTCTCAAGTGGCCCATATCTGTTACTCATTAGAACTACCACCTCGGACAGTAACTGCCTTCCCAGTCCTTTATTATCTCCTTCTCTTGCTGAAGTCTTCCCTGTTGGAACTGCCCATTTCCTTTTGTAAGTTGCTGATTTCCTTGGTGAACTTGGGATAGCTCTTGATGAGCACTTGTCCTCTTTATCCCTTTGCCCAATCTACACTGTTGATGTTGACAGCTCTGGATCAGACTCTGCACAAGTTTTGCATGACTTTTCTAATAAAAGCATCTACATCCTCCTGTATATTGAATGCCGTAGGCTGTCCACTATATGTAACAGCCAACATGCATAGGCACCTCATATCTCTCAGTCTTGTGAAATGCGACACTATGGCTTTCCTTTTTAGTAGTAACGTATTACTATAGTCAAGTGTCACTTGCAGGAATGCACCTGTAATATACACGTAATTGTCCTGCTCCCTGTGCTTTCTCATCATGTAAATTATAATCCAAAAATCTTTGAGTAATGTGACATTGACATTTGTTGTTCTGTGTCTAGCCATAGTTCTGTGGAGTTGTTTACCACCATCTGTAGTGCTGCTTTTACCTCATTCCCTATAAAATCAACTGTCTCATCTCCTTCTTTCCTCTGCAGTATCCCAATAAATCTGTGTTTATAATGCCTAATCCAATTCTCAAGGTCATCCATTTTAAGATCTGGTTTATTTGTCCTTACTTGCAGATCACTAATTTGCTGTGTATGCCCATTAATCTTCTCTTTATGTAGACCCACTTTCATCTGTTTTCTTTCTATAGCATCCAAAAGTGCCTGGAGTTTTAGGTCTTGTTTGGCAGAGACTCCTTTTAATCTGTGTTGTAACATTGCTGTCATCTTGTTGGATTACAGCTCTGTCACTTCCTTGGATGGTTGTAAGGTACAGATAGGCATGTTGGTTTCTATACCTGCTAAGTGAATACTCACTGCTGCTGTACCAGGGGTATTTACAGGCTGCTCTCACTTTCAGGGCTTCCACATGTGATTCCCTATTCAGTCCCAATAATTATGTACAGTCTTTCAAGGAGATGGGACATAGACAGTTGCCAAACTGCCTGGATACAGACTCCCATTCTTTTAAGCCAGGATGTCACCATATATTCCTGTGCATACTAGTAGTTTGTCTTTAAGATCTCTGGGAATGAGAAAAGCAAACTTGATGTGGTCAGAAATAGGATTTCCAGTGTGGCTATTTGCTATGTTGGAATGTCCTGTAGCTGTATTTGACTTAAGAAAGGCACTCTGAGAATGGCAAGAGCTTTGTCCACTAAGAGGAAACAGTGTATTGAGAGATGTAGGCCATCCCTTGTGAAGCAGGTTGGAATATCTTCCATCCCCTTCCAGGGTGACACATAACATACTGTACCCTCACAAGCATATGACAACTTCTTAGGCTAATTATTGAAATCATTTATTTGGTTCTTGTATTTAGGCATCTTTTTTCAAAGGTAGGATTCCACTCAGAGCAAAAGTATTGCTTGCATTCCACACAAGCATGCATAGACATGTATCTATGTACATCCCTTAGGGCTGAGTGGCACAAGTCATTCTGTCCTGCATGCACCACTACAAAGTCATATTCATATTTACCCAGTGTGAGGGACTAAAGAGCCCTCATGAGATCACCAGTCCTGGGCTGGAGAGGCATGCAACTATTACCTTGTTCACATTCAATGTCATGAGCATGTCCTAACAATGGCGCTACCAGTCAATGAAACAATACTACTTGGATTCTCTGAGCTTGTGGTAGTGGAAGGCGTATGGCCACAGGCAAGTAAATCTTTGCCAGTTGAGTAGAAAGGGTGGGGTGAAGGGGGCAGTCTGTACATGCTAATCGAGGGTAACATAATACCACCATTCAAATGGCAGTACTGCATATGCAGCCAGGGCTGAAATACATGAAGACCTATGGCTTCAGTACTCCATGTGTGGTGTTAAAAATGAAATTTGCAAGCTTACAAGCTACTTACTGCATTTGTAACAATCAGTTTGCTACACGTTACTAAAAAAACTACAGATGAACTCCTGCCATTGGAAATGTAATACTTTTTTTTTTGTTTTTTTTTGACTCAGAAGGGAAAAACTTTTAAGCTTTTTTAGAAGAGGGGGGTGCCAGATCAGGTAACTGCACCAAGAACAGCCTGCCACAACACTGATCTTTGCTTTAGAGAGTGTAGTGATTATATGGTTGCCTATTTATGCTGAAACTTAATTGCTCTGTATCCAGTAAGTTTTGAATGTAATTTTTTGGACAACCTCAGCTTGTGTTCATATTCATTGAACAGGTAGATCCAGAGAACTGTATGTAAGGAATGTGCTAGAAATACAATAAATTTGATTTGTTGACATTATGTGAAAGCAGGCCTACATTGATTTAAACACAGATCTCCGGCATTGTTGTCCAAAATCTCAAGTGTAATGAAACATATTGTGTCCTACAATACATAAGATCATAGGAAGTTACTAGGCTATTGGCCCTGAGGTCTATACAAGCCTGGCCAACAATTTAGCTCCTGTGCAGGAACAATGGTGGAATCACAAGGGTATATTTTCTGTTCCCCATCCAGTTATCCAGGTTGCACTTAAAAAAGAGTTAATGAGGCACTCTGCTTGACATGGAGAGGTAGTTTTTGAGACACAGATCTGTCCTGCCAGCAAGTCCTATTGATGTCACAGATCAGGTTGAGGTCACTTGTGCAAGTTACTTGAGTAGAGTTTGACTTGCAGATATGCAGCAGTCCCATTAAGGCGGGGTCTGAGACTGCTTTTTATGCCAGACAGAGGTCACCTCTGAGGACTCTGTATGAGACTGAGCAAAGGGACAGGGCTTTTAGCCTGTCTATGTAGGGTAGATATTTGAGCCCCCGGATTCTCCTGGGGAGGAACCTCTGTGGTCTTTCCAGCTGCTACATGTGCTTTATCAGGTACATGCCAAAAAGGGCACTGCACTCAATAATGGGTCTTATAAGAGAAGAATTCAAGGATGTTATGACCTACTTGTCCCTGATTGAGATACCATTACTAATGAGGTCGGCCATGTAGAAAGCTTTCCATACAACTGAATCATTGTGGCGGTCAAAAGTCAGTTTGCTATCAACCTGGGTGCCCAAGTCCCTCATGACTGATTACATGCTTAGGACCTTATTATTAATGTGATAATTTGAGGGGACGTCACTCTCCCCAAAAAGAATCATGATGCATTTTTTGGCATTCAGTTTGAGGCCATGTTTCTGGCAGCAGTCATTTGTTTGTGTGAGCCTCTCTTGGAGGATGTCCATATCATTAGGAGAATTGATGACAGCAGCCAGCTTGTAGTTATCTGCAAACTTGGTCAGCTGTAGCCCAATGGATTTGGCCTGCACCTCAGAAAAGTATATCCCAAACAGCAGAGGCACCCCAAGACCGATCCCTGGGATACACCGCTTGTTACAGGTCTACTGCTTGAGGTGGCTTCCCCTGTTTTGACTAGGTGGATTCTATCAGTGAGCTAGCTTGCTGCTCATCTGGTGACATACAGATTGATGGCTAGTTGAGAGAGTTCATCTATTATACCTGAGTGGAGAATAGTATTGAAGGCTTTGGCCAGATCAAGGTAGGTAATGTGCACCATCTTTCCCTCATATATGGCTTTGGTGACCGTCTGAAAGAAGCCGACCAAATTTAACAGTCTTGACCTCTCCTTGATGAAACCAAATTGTGTAGGATCGAGTGTTTAGAGGTTGCCAATGTCCTTGTTAATGAGATCCATGATAATCCATTCCATGGCATTGCAGATCAGGCTAGTTAGGCTGATGGGTCTATAATTTCCTGGATTGGTGGATGCTCCACTTTTGTGCAAAGGGATGACAGTGGCTGTCCTCCACTCAGCTGGGATGAAGCTGGTACTCAGGCTTTGGTTGAACAGGGTGCCTAATGGTGTTGCAAGTTCCTGCATGAGTTAATGCAGGATGCAGCCTCATATGTTATATGATCCCATGCAGGCTCTATTTTTGCCATTGAGAGGGCTGTGATGACTTCATCCCTAGAGAATAAGGGGAGGGGAACAGGTGCTGGGGATGTCCTGATTTACTGATGGGGGGATGGAGGGGTGAAGTTTTCAATGAACTTGTCTGGCAGCAGGTTGGCTATACCTATGGGATCTGTGTGTGTGGTGTCCTTGACCACCAGTTCTGAACAGATCTGAGTGCTTCCTTGGAGACTGGGGACATATGTGAAGAAGGTCTTATGATTGTCTTTAGTAGATGTGGCCAGTTTGGACTCGATTTGCTTTGTAGGATTTCACTAGTGCTCCTATTTGCTTGCTCAGGCTAAGGAGAGATTGCTTCCAGTTAGGCACCTGCTCCTTCCTGGTCTTGGACAATATTTTTTTTTTCCTTTTATCATAGAGCTTATTTATTGTAGAGGTCCACCAGACAGGTTTACTCTTCCTTGAGGATGAAAATTTTGTCCTGTCTGGTATTCCTGATTCCATGCAGCCATATAAATGCTTATGTAGTACTTTGGTGTAGGTTTGGACATATGTGCCAGTTCCTTGTGGAGGGGGAGGGGGCTGTGAAACTGTTCATTCCTTCCCTCAGGAGGTTGTAATCAGCTTTGATAAGATATTTGGATATGGACAGAATGATGGACAGTTGTGTTTAGATTAGTAAGATGTCAAAACTTTCCTTTCAAATTTTGTTTTTGTTAAACAGAATATTTAACTCTTCAGGAAAGTAATGATTTTTTTCTATACCTATATGACCTCATAGCAAAACTTATTATGTAGCAAAAGTGTGCTTAAAGTCACCCACTTCAGAAGTACAGTAGGGGTTTATTCCACACTAGAAATGCTTGTCAGTATAATTTGTAGTTTGATTTTAAAAAACAAATTTTAGGCAGGTGCTTTTGTTTTAATTATGCATCAAATCACAGTTCAGCAAATCAAACTATCACAATTTCATCTTTTTTTCTTTGTCTTAGTAAATCTGTCTGTGAGTAAGGTTGTGTTTGCAGTCGAGATCCAGAAAAAAAATGTTTGGTTAAGTGGCATGTTCAGAGTCACACAGCAGGCAAAGAAAAACGAAATAGTCAGACTTAATACTACAGGAAAATTTGTTGGCAAATTATAACCTTAGTACTCTGCACTAAAGTGCTAAAGCTAATAGTAAGGCCTGTAATCATAAGGTAGCTTGTGAAGGCACAGATAAGTAAAATTATCCTACTTTAGATATAAAATGTACCCTAATAGCATCTGTTTATGGTATGGTGTCCTATGTTATACTTTCACTTGTGTGTTAGTTGTGCCTTGCCACTGTTCAGTAGACAATTTCTATTACATTTGTAAGAAAAATTGTTAGGGTTAAAAACAATTTTCAGGAGCATTTGTTTAGTAAACGATGTGCTTTGAAAAAGGACAGCAGAATTATTGGGCTTTAAAATGTTTTTAACATCTTTTGACTGATTTGATCTTATGTTTATATTATTTCACAACAGCTGTTTGGGTTACAGTGTGCATCTGATGTTTAAGTAGTGCTTAGCAACAAAAAGAGATGTCTTTAAATTGCATAACCATAGTTCATAATGGCATTCAGCGTCCTCTTTGTGCCTACTGTATTGCATCTGGCTACACGATTTTATTTTGACTACTTCTCTCCTTACCCAGATAAGTGATACTTTTAAAATATTTTCCTCTGGGGAATGTTAAGCTCCAAGGAGCACAAAGAAACTTCGCACAGATTAACATACAGGGAGTCAAAACATTTATATTCCAGCTTTTTTTAATTTATTTTTTTATGTGTTGTTATATTTATATATCTGAAAGCTTTCATCCTGATCCAGTAATGTACAGTAAAGAAAACACATCTGCTCAGTGTAAGTACTTTTGCCACACCTTTAAAACTAGCATACCCTTGCTATGACAGTTCATAAAGCAAGCTACTTGCCTTAACAAGATGGCTTCAAACTAATATACGTGCCTTAATTCACTGTGAGCAAACATACGTATGTTGACCACTTTATCATTTTAGTAAACAATACAACATTTGAAAGACATTAAATCCATATTGTGTAACAGAAAGATGCCATGAAAACTATAAACTATGATCCATTACTTCCATTCTTGGATAGTTTGCTGCAGGGTAGAATGGTGAGATCCCTGAATACAACTTTTATTGCAGATGAGCAATGGCATGAAGTACCACAGGTGTTTTCATTCCAACATGGTTCAGTTCTGTGACTGCTTCACCACTATTACAGGCAGGGGAGTTCTGTGGATATGGTGTATCTGGATTTGTGAGGCCTTTGACATCATGCCACACACGTGGTTCATGTTATAAGGCTATGTGGTAAGGACAACAATGAGAAGAAGAATGTAGGATTTGCACTCGATAACAGAAAGATGATATTAGCATGAGGGAAGTATTGCGTGAGAAGCTCTTGGAATGCAGGATCATGGGTTCTATACCAGCTCCATCTCTTTCAGCATGCCTGCGTTAGACACTGTCCAAGAACGTAAGGTCAGTCTCTCTGTTGCTGGCATCAAGCATGGAGCTGCAGTCAGGAAAAGAGTACTCAGAATTTTTGCAGGCTGGTGTTGCATATATACGTGTAAGCTGGACTCTTTGTACCAATGATAAGGTCAGGCCTTTTTGTGGTTTTCAGAGTACTGCAAGAGTACAGAGAGAAAGAGATAAAAACAAAAATAATCTGAGTATTATAATGACCGTATTCATATGCGGACTTTGCCAGACATTCCCATCACCCACACATGCACACACTGTGTAACTTGTATAACAACAAACTTGTAAAAGGTTCCAAACTGTACCAATGAAATAAAATGAACTGCTGGCTCCTAGTTAATCCACAAACAATTTATTCAAAATGAACACTGTAAAGTAAGCGCTTTCGTCTTACTCTTATAAGTAAAACTTCCTCAGACAAAGAACAGCGCTTTCGTCTTACTCTTATAAGTAAAACTTCCTCAGACAAAGAACAAATTAATTAAGTAGCTTATATATGCACAATTAATAATCACATGATATTGAATCACACAATTCAAGTTTTAAAAGGTGTACTGTCTGTGTTTCAAGTAGTGGTGAAATATTAAAACCCCTTCAAGAAAGTGGAACTAACTGAATGAGATATGTTTTTGTAATCATCATAATCTATGTGAATGTATGTAAATAAATGTGATTTTCACAAAAAATGTTTATATAACATTAAAACATATATTAGTTCATAAAACATATACATATTAGCATAATATAATTTCTGTTTCTCATCTTTGAGTATTCTTTAATTTTAGTATACAAGCTAATGAGCTCATGTCATTTAAGCCTGGTGGGTTATAGACATTTAAACTAATCTGTCACAAGAGTTCAGAAAATTCCAATATTAAACTCAATGGGCCCCTCCTGGGATTGTATTGTACTTGATCTATAATTCTAAAAGTAAAACTGTGTTGGGGGTATTCCTGAACATGTTTTGCTAAAGCATTCTCCGTTTTTACTCTCCTGATACTATACATATGTTCGTATACCCTATCCTTGAGTTTACGATCTGTTTTTCCTACATAAAAACGAGGACAGAGTCTACAGGTTGCCAGGTGTACTACCCCTTTTGATAAACAGTTAAATCTGTTTTTAATAGTATACTTTTACTTCCTAATAGTAAAGGTCTTACCCACCTCCATATATTTACAGTATGAATAACTTTCACATTTGTACAAACCTGTAATTCTTGTTAAAGAGGTTGTGGTGTTCTCTAATAAAATGTTAAGGTTAGGACCTCTTCTATAGGTGACCCTAGTGTATAGTTCAATAATGGATACTAAATCTTTGTCCGACCTTAACAAATCCCAATTTTTGCAAAGTATTTGTCTTATGATAGAAGCATCCTGACTGAAAGTTGTAATAAAAGTCAAATTAGATGAAACTACTCTGTTGTCAGGCTTAGGGACAATGTCCCATATTGCTACCTCATTCTTATTCCAATCAGGTGTTAGAATAGGTCTATATTCTCTTGCAGCCCTTTTATATTGGACTTGGTCAGCTCATCGAGTAAATAGGTAGGGTAACCACATTTCAAAAACATGTCATATAATACTTGACATTCAAGTTTAAATTAATTTTCCTCAGACACCATCCATGCTGCTCTTACCAGTTGGCCCTTTACCACAGATCTTTTTTGTTGGAAAGGGTGACAACTGGTGAAATGCAGGAACGAATTTGAGTATATCTGTGGTAAAGGGCCAACTGGTGAGAGCAGCACGGATGGTGTCTTGAGAAAAATGATTCAGTTAGTTCCACTTTCTTGAAGGGGTTTTAATATTCCACCACTATTTTAACTTCTTTTATTACAATGTATTTAATGAAATAGGGACAGTACACCTTTTAAAACTTGAATTGTGTGATTCAATATCATGATTATTAATTGTGCATATATATGCTACTTAATTTGTTCTTTGTCTGAGGAAGTTTTACTTATCAGAGTAAGACGAAAGCATTTACTTTACAGTGTTCCTTTTGAATAATTTGTTTGTGGATTAATTAGGAGCCAGCAGTTCATTTTATTTCATTGTATAACAACAACACCATAGTCACACTACAGTGGAGAAAAATTGAAAAAAAAACACTGCAGTGTACCATATTGCTCAGTTCAAGTCAGTATTGCTTTGTCAAATAGCAAAAAGACCAAAGCAAAAAAAATGTGTTCAATACAGAATGGCTTAACAAAGTATAGATATACTGCAAATGCATAGGTAGCAACTGCAGGGGACAATTTACGTCTATGACAATTGACAGAATAGACAGAGGGTGAACAGGTGATTGAATAACTTGGGTGAGTTTGATGAGTCAAAGGGCTTCTTCACTTGATGTGTAAATACTTTTGTAAGTTTATAGTTAAGTTTAGGGCAATTTCATTATACCTTTCAAAGTGTCCCGTAAACCTAACATTCCTTAGGTCATTAGGACTAATGGCAATTGTATGAGCTGTCTGATCTTTTATTTCACATAACCAACAGTGCTATTATCATTGTGAGGCCAACACAAGTCCTAATGTGATTTACCCCCCCCCCCCCTTTGCATGACCAGTTGTTACTTTTTTAAACCTATTTCTCAGTTTTAACCTCTGCTTTCCCACTTGGGCAGTAGCCTCATATTTAAACATGTCCTAACAATTCTTATTTGTAAAATCTCTTCCCTTTCTGAAACTGGGACAGGAGTGTTCTGTGCTGTGATGTTACCTGTTTCATAATAGATGGTACTGTTCTGTGCTGCAGTGATACTTATTTCAAGACTTTAGGCCTTTTTCTATGCTCATCTTACTTATAATTCTTTTTGAAATAGTATATTATCTCCTTATTCTGTCACTGAAACAGAGCATAGACACCTACAGGCAGTTTGGAGGACTACCACTTCACCTGCAACATATGTTTAGCATGTTGGAGAAAACAAAAACACCCAGCAAAAAGCTTACTTTGCACAGAAAGCATCCAAAGAACCAAAGTAGAGAAGCAAGTGCTGTGATGTAGGAATACAAACCATTGTACCACTTATTTGCTTTCTTTTAAAAGACCAGAGTATAAAGCTGGTGTAGTATAACTAATGTAATTTTGTGATGTGTTATGTTGTAGTGATGCGTGATGGATGGTGCTGCCTCTACTGTGCTGTTACCTATGGCACCCTTGGCTCCGTATAAGGTGTTACTTACTCCAGCAGAGGCAGTAGTGTCCTGTGTTATATTATCTGTCTATCTGTCCTTTTGCAATAATACTATCCTCTACTGTGGTGTTACCTTCCTACAGGGAACAGTAGTGTCCTGCTTTGCATATCACCAGTTCAGTCAGGAACAGTACTGTCCTGTGCTGCTGCTGCCGCTTTTTCTACTTGGGACAGTAGTGCCCTGCTCCAGAGTGTCACCTGTGCCAAAAGGAGCAATGCTGGCATTTGCTGTGGTATTAGCTCACCAACTTGGGATAATGGTTCCTTATATTGTGTTGTTATCTATCCCACCAAAGACATTATTGTTCTGTACTGCAGTGATGATTTCTTGTACCTGAGACAGGTATGTTCTGTGCTGTGATATTATGTGTTGTACCTTTGACATTGTTGTTCTGTGCTGAAGTGAAACCTATTCCAACTGGGACAGGAGTGTTCTGTGCTGTGATGTTACCTGTTTCATATTAGGCGGTACTGTTCTGTGTTGCAGTGAACTATTCCAAGTGTTTGCTGTGCTGGGATGTTACCCGTTCCATATTAGGCGGTACTGTTCTGTGTTGCAGTGAACTATTCCAAGTGTTTGCTGTGCTGGGATGTTACCCGTTCCATATTAGGCGGTACTGTTCTGTGTTGCAGTGAACTATTCCAAGTGTTTGCTGTGCTGTGATGTTACCTGTTCCATATTAGGCGGTACTGTTCTGTGTTGCAGTGAACTATTCCAAGTGTTTGCTGTGCTGGGATATTATCTCTTCCACCTTAGACAGTGTGTTCCTGTGCTGCAGTGTTAAAAGAATGGTAGCTACAGCCTAACGTTCAGCATGCATCTTTGAGTTCATATGAAGTGAAGGCCACAAGCAGATTTTATAAGTGAATACCCAAACCATAACATCAACTCCAAAGTGAGAGAATTAATAAAGAGAAATGCTATTATTGTAAAATCACCAAGCTTTTGAAGGCAGTCTTTCAGTGTTTAAAACAAGGCAGGGTATATCTCTCACCTCTTATAGGTTCATAAGTCTTTACTAGGCTAATGACTACAAGGGCCTTTTTAAGTCTAGCCATGCATCCCAAATCTCTGACAAGCTCATGTACCCTTGATAAATGTAATCAGGGGCTTGGGAGATGAAACATTTACAAGCAAGGGCCTGGGATAGGAACAATTTACAGGTTGCCTGTGTCCATTGGAGACATAGGTGCCAAGCCAGGGATGAATTTCTTGTTACCCATGCAATTGTCCAAGTTACACTTGAATTGGGTTAGGGAGGAACTCTGCTTCACATGGATGAGGTGCCTGTTGGAGAGATGGGGTAGTCTCTGGGATACATACCTGTCTATCCAGCAGGTCCAATTTATGTCACAGTCAAGGTTTAAGTCCATAGAATGCATAAGTCTGGTGCTGTATGTTTTGTGTTTATGCAGGAATCCATCAGAATTGACTCTGAAAATGCCCTTTATTCCAAGAGTACATATCCCCTGAAGAGCCTGTAGTAGACAGAATACAGGGATTGGGTCTTGAGGCAGTCTGCATAGGACATGTTAGTTACTCCCTGTATTAGTTTAATGAGGAACCTCTGTGAATGTTCCAATTGTTGGATATGCCTGATTAGGTACATACCACAGGGGGCATTGTACTCTATAATAGGCATGATGAATGCCAAATACAGTGGAACAATGACATCCTTAGACCTAGATGTCATACCTTTATAAGTTGCACAACATGGAATGATTTCCTCACTAATGTGGACATGTGATGGTCAAAGGCTAGATTACTGTCTATGTGTGTCCCTATGTCCCTGGCTACTGGGTCAACTCAAAGGGGGTGCATTGTCAATATGATAGTTAGCAGGAGTGGATGACTTTCCAAAGGATACTATTATGCATTTATTGGCATTTGGTTTTAGTCCATGACTCTGATACCAGTTGTTTGTCTATACCAGCCCTTCCTGGAGAACATTTATGTCATTGGGTGATTCAAAGACAGCACCTAATTTGTAATCATCTGTAAATTTAGTCAGCCAGACACTATTGACATTGGCCTTGAATTTAGAGAAATAAATGCCAAAAAGGAGAGATCCAAGGGCTGATCCCTGAGGGACTTCACTTGTGACTGGCCTCTTTGTAGAGGGGGACTTCCAAATTCTAAGTTCCTGGGTCCTGTCATGTGAGCCAGTTGGCTATCCATCGGGTGATATACAGGTTGTACCTAATCTCTTGAGATGGTGTGTCAAATGCCTTGCCAGGTTAAGGTAGGCAGTGTGAACCATTTTGCCCTCATTCATTGCTTTGGTGACCTTCTCAAAGAAGTCCACCAGGCTGCGTAGGCATGACCTGCCCTTGACAAAACCAAATTTGGTTGGGACCAGTGTCTGGAGGTTTACTATATCATTATTGATCATTTCCATGATATTTTTTCCATGGATATAAGACTAGTGAGATTTATGAGACTGTATTTCCAGGGTCTGTAGATGGCCCACCTTTGTGCAGAGGGATGACTGTTGTTCTCCATTCGCGAGGCACAAAGCTGGTTTGGAGGCTTCAGTTAAATAACAATTCCAGAGGTCCTGAAAGGTCATGTTTCATGTTATTTAGAAGGCATCCTGGGGTTTTGTCTGGTCTCATTGATGTAGTGTTCTTGGTCTTAGAGAGAGCATTATGGAGCTGTTTCCTAGTGATAGCAGGGAAAGTTATATTTGATGGAATTTCCTGAGGGAAAGTTGAGGGGGAGAGAGGGGTAAAACTGGAGCTGAATTTGTCAGCCAGAAAGTTTGCTATATCTTCTAGGCTCCATAGGTGCCAGAAACTGTTGAAGACTGGGGGGGGGGGGGGGTGAAGGTTGTGAGGGGCATTTAGTGATCTAAAAAGGGCAATTTTTTTATAACTATTTACTACACAACACAGATTCACCTGAAGGACATTTTAAGCTTAGCCAATTCCCTTTGATGCTTGAATTAACATTTTCTGATTGGTCTTCCCTATCCCATGGCTGATAATTGTATATTAGCCATAGTCAGAATAAATGTGATCATACCATAGATAATTTGAGGGAGCCCATGTACGGGATGCAGCATTTAGGACCTGCCTCTATCCATTAGTGGCCTCAGGGGCAGTCCTGGAGTACATTTTCTATTACCCATCCTTAGATCCAAGTTGCATTTGAATACGGATAGATGAGCTTTGTTTTATTTTTATGGATAGTCTGTTCTGGAACAGTGGTAGCCTCTGTGATTTATATCTATCTGTCCTCAACATTCAGTTTAGATACCTGGACTAAGTATTTCTGATGCCATTTGACTTGCTGATGTTCAGTAGGTCCATCTGTATTAGGTCAGAGAATGTCTTGTATGCCAGACATGTCACCTCTAAGCACTCTGCAGGATACTGCGTATAGTAATAAATCTTTGAGGTGGTCCATGCAAGACCAATTGCTTAGAACTTGTATCCTTATAGTAAGATATCTCTGAAGGCATTCCAATTGTTGCATGGGGATGGACAGATACATTCTAAAGTGGGCATTATACAAAATGATTGACCTAATGAGAGTTCTGTAAAGGGGAACAACAACATCTCTAGATCTAGTCACAATCAATTTGTTTATAAGCTGTGCAATGTAGAAAGGCTTTCTTATGACTCTGGACACATGTTGGTCAAAGGTTAGGTCACTGTATACACCCAAGTTCCCAAATGCCAAACAATTGGGTCAGTTCTCAGAGGGAATTGTCATGATTTTGACACAAGTTATTATTTGGGGCAAACCTTCCTGCATGATGGTTAAGTCATTTGGAGATTCAATAACTGCTCCTAGCTTGCAGTCATCTCAAACCTAGCCAGCCAAACCCTTTGGTATTTCCTTTTAGATGTATATGCCAAACAGAAAAAGTCTCAGCACCGAACCTGGGAGACTCCATTGGTGACTGGTATCTTACCCTATTTTGATCTCCTGCATCCTGTGAGCAAGTTGGCAATCCAGCTAGTGATGCATTTGCTCATACATTACTCATCTTTTGTACTACACCTGAGTAGGGGATTATAGGTTCATAGGTTCATACTAGGCTATCTGCCCTAGGGCATTTATAAGCCTAGCCCAGAGTTTTGTGGCTTTCGCCACCCCTTTAGTTTGGAGGATACTATGCCCATTATTTTGCTGTGCCTCTGTCAAGCAGTGACACTGAGGTTATCCCTGGGGTATACCTGCGATCTCCCATCCATTGGTCAAGATTTCTCTTGAACAAAGCCAGCGAGGTGCTCTGCCTCACATGTACCGGGATTTTGTTCCACAGCATAGGGAGTCTCTGGGTGATGAATCTGTCCCTCCAGCACATCCTATTAATAGCCGTGTTGAGGTTTAAGTCTCTTGCCCTTGTAGTTCTGATGGATTTAGATCTTTTGAGGTGAAGCATGTTCATTAATTCTGGGTTGGACATGGCCTTGTATGTCAGGCATAGGTCACCTCTGAGCAGACGGTAAGCGACTGAATAGAGCTGGAGTTCCTTCATTCAGGCAGCATAAGACATATTTTTGAGACCATTTATCCTTTTGTTGAGGAACTTTTGGGGCCTTTCCAATTGCTGCAGGTGTCGGGTCAGATACATTCCAAATGGGGCATTGTACATCATTGGTCTGATGAGTGATGAGTACAGGGGAACGATGACCTCCCTTGATCTAGATGTGAATCCCTTCATGATCAGGTGGGCAATGTAGAAGGTCTTCCTAACTACTTTGGCAACGTGAATGTCAAATGAAAGGTTACTGTCAACCTGGGTCCCCAGATCCCTGATAACCTCTTCTGTGCTTAGTGGATTGCCACCTATATGGTAACTAGGGGTAACCTTGTTTTCCCGAAGGGTATGACTATGCATTTTTTGGCGTTTAACTTTAGGCCATGGCTCTGGCACCAGTTATCCGTTTCTATGAGACCCTTCTGAAGGATGTCTGTGTCAGATGGGTTTTCAACTATGGTGCCCAGTTTGCAGTCATCTGCAAACTTTGTCAGCCATAATCCTCCTGTGTTTGCTTGTACTTCTGAGAAGTAGATGCCGAACAAAAGTGGGCCCAGGACTGAGCCCTGTGGGACACCACTTGTGACAGGCTTGGAGTCTGACATGGCGCCAGCAACTCTGACCCTGTGGGTTCTGTCGCTTAGCCAGTTTGCAACCCATCTTGTGACGTATGGGTTTACATTTAAGCTGGTGAGTTTTTCAATGATACCCGAGTGGGGTATTGTGTCGAAAGCCTTTGCCAGGTCAAGGTAGGCTGTGTGGACTGCCTTGCCCTCGTCAATGGCCTTGGTGACTGTTTCAAAAAAGTCAACCAAGTTTAAAAGGCATGATCTGCCCTTGACAAAGCCAAACTGGGTTGGATCCAAAGTCTGCAAGTCCCCTATGTCTTTATTTATGAGTTCCATTATGATCCTTTCCATAGCTTTGCAGACCAGGCTTGTCAAGCTGATGGGACGGTAGTTTCCGGGGTCGGTGGAGGCGCCTCCTTTGTGAAGTGGGACCACCATTGCCGTACACCACTCCTTGGGTACGTATCCTGAGGTGAGGCTAAGATTAAACAGCTGCCCTAACTGCGGGTTTAATTCCTCATTGAGTTCGTGGAGCACACAACCGGGGACACCATCTGGTCCCATGGATGCTGTGTTTTTCACCTTGGAGAGAGCAGTTCTAACCTGAGCATTTGAGATGTTTGGGGGGCTACAATCCTCTGGTATAGATATCTCTCCTTTTGAGGGGGTGGGGGGGGAATTTGCACTGAAACTGTCAGCCAGTATGTTGGCAATGTCTGTAGGTTCAGTGATTTTTACATCATTTTGAACTAATTCTGAGCATATCTGGGAGTTTCCTCCCAGGTTTCTAACATAGCTAAAAAATGCCTTATGATTGTCTTTTGAGTCCTTAGCGATTTTTCTCTCAAAATTTGCCTTGGATGATTTTATGAGAGATCTCAGTTTTTTACTTATGATGATCAAGGGTGTCTTCCCTTTTACGGATTTTGCTCTATCTTGTAGTAGCTTCCTCCTTTTGTTTTAGAGCTTGTTTATGGCTGGGGTCCACCAGACTGGACGCTTGCCTTTGGTACAAAGAGTCTTTGTTTGGGATTGCCTGATCCATGCAGTCCTGGAGGTGCTGGTAGAAGGCATTTGTAAGTGATTCAGCGGTTTGAGTAATGGTTTCCGCTGGCTCGGGGGCCTTGAAAGAGACCACACCAGTCTTTAGAAGTGTGAAGTCGGCTTTTGAGAAGTTCTTCACTGTGGTCTTTTTTATCTGGGGTGGGGGCTGGATGTGGACTTCCAGTGAGATTAGTTTATGATCTGATCTCACCAATGATGGGTATACTTCTGGTGTTGAACATTTTGACCCCATGTTCGTGATGATGAGATCTAGTATGTTTTCTCCTCTTGTGGGGATGGTGACTAGTTGTTCCATGGCATTTGAGTTTATGAACTCTAGGAACCTTTGGGCTAGAGTGTTGGGGCTTGAGTAGTGATCCCAGTCTATATTTGGATAGTTGAAATCACCCAGTATGATGGTGTTTGGAGATACATTTATCCCCGCCAGTGTTTTCAGGAAAGCTGTGTGATGTTCCTGAGTTTGAGAGGGTGGCCTGTAACATGCTACAAACTGCAGAGCAGTTTTGCCGACGGTGTCAAAAGGCTTGGCCAAGTCAAGGTAATGTGGTGTGAACTCTTTTACCTTCATGCATTTTAAGAGTAAAACTTAAAATGTGCCCATGATTTTAAGCCTTTCACACTTTCCTCTGGGCTGTTTTCAAACACATTTTTAGGGCCATGCATACATGTATGCATTCTTTGATTCACCTTCCTTATTGTAATAAGTTATATTCCTTGTATAATACAGCACCAGTTGGTAGAATGTGTTTTACATTTGTAGTTTTAAACAGTCTTCTAGTAAACAATGAAACAAAATGTATGAACCAATAATGACAAAACTAGCCATTTCAGAAATTTCAACCATAAAAGGCCACTCAAACTCTGTCATTACAATCCACCAATATCAGTAAATATGAAAAATGTCTGCAGAAGTAAGTCATCTAAATAATTCCATATTAAAGAGATCTGTAACTAATGAAGAGGTTGGTGCTAGGAAACAATTTTATATTTCATTGTTTCATCTACAAATAAAGTGTCTGTTGCCCTTGAATAATAAATTGCCTATATTACATTAAAAAATTATAAGCTAGTAATATTGCAATAGGGAATGGATGGTAAACTGATAACAGGTTCATAGTTACTAGACATTCAAAGGACTACAGAATCCACTCCCTTTAAAGTACAACACAGTACAGTTCCAGCGATCCATCTGCATGCTGTGGGAGTAGAACCCACAGCTTTCTGCATCAAAAGTAAGGCTACTACCTGTTGTGCTACTAACAATGCAGTGCAAACAGACTTGGAATAAGCAGCACTAAACTTCTCTTCCCATGAATCTCTCAGCTCCTTGCAATTGTTTTTTATTTATTTAACATTTGTTTACCAGGAAAGTCCAACTTGGAACAAAGCAAATTTTCAGCAGAGATCCAGGGAGAAATACTCCAGACACATGTCTTTGAAATGTGGGAGGAAACCCACATAAACACAGGGAGGACATACAGACTCCACACAGAAGGCACCCCAGCCAATAATCAAATCAGAGAACCTCATTGTGAGGCAACAACACTACCACTGCACCACTGCACCATCCACTTGATGCAATTAAATCTCTCAATTTCACAGCAGAAGAAATCTGGAAAAAGCCAAAATGTATTGGGGGGGGGCGGGGGGGGGGCAAAGGCCCAAAACCAAGGACAAATTTTAAATATTGCTTGTATAATCTTAGAAAGTTGCTAAAATAGTGTTTGGTGTTAGCACATGTTTCAAAGAAAGATAGGAAGACTGAAACTTAAAGGGCTATCATTATTTAGTGAATTTGATTCTCACTAATTTGCCAGAAAACCAAAAATTTTAAGAGGAACAGACCAAAAGTATGACCCAAATGTTCTGTGAAAATCTAGACAGTCGAGAGTTATGGACTCATCCCCCTGAATCACAAGTGGTAGTGTGGGTAGAGAATGCAGGCTGTTGTACCTAAGATACAGGGTTTGAGCTTGGGTAATTCCAACAGCCAGGTATAAGTAACTGGAACATTGTACACACACACACACACACACACACACACACACACACACACACACACACACACACACACACACACACACACACACACACACACAAACAGAACACAGCCTTCTAACTCAGTAAAATGGAGCACTGTCTGTGAGAAGCAGACATAATCTCACTGTGTCTGTATGGTTATACCCCATTTTTCTCCTACCTTCCAAAAAATATACTGATTGACAGAATACATTGTCAATTCAGAGTAGTCAATCTACAAGGTTATTGTTACCCAAGGAATAAACACCCCGCACACCAAACATAGTTCAGTAACAAATAAAATAATGATACCAAGGTGTCGGGATGAACAAAGGCTGTGACTGTAAAACGTCATTCACTGAGAGCCAATATCTTCCTTAAAACTTCACTTTATTCGAACAACAGGAACAGTTTTAAGCGCTTTCACCCTGATAGGGCTTATTCAGACCATATACAAACAAGCACATCTGTACATCATTATAAGAGGAAAAAGGCACCAAAAAAACACTCTATTAATTAAAGTGACAACCTACTACGTATATCATAAATAGCACATTCATATATAGATATACCAGTTCATTAAACCATCATATACATCTAAAACAGTATAAAAACTTCACCGATATCTCATAACACCCCCCCCCAAAAAATTCATCATGTTGGTACATGCAATAAAAGTATAAACAAATTCTCCTGTATGTGATCCCAGTGTCTAGGGGTACTACAAAAAACAAAAAAGAAAGAAGAAAGGGCAAAAAAGAAAGAAAACGACACTGCTAGCTCAGCCCCCCGGATTTAAGAAAGGGCTTCAGTGACATCTTGTCATTCAAACCAGGGATGGTGTCAGCCCTCAACCTAATAATCCACTTCGCTTCTTGCGTCTCACTTCTATTCCTTATGTCCTCTCTTCTAAAACTACAGGGGATAACTTCCATGACTCTGAAACTAAATTCATGAGTATTATCAGTACAACTGATGTGTCTAGACAGAGCATTAACAGTGGATCTGATCCTAATTTGATAAAGATGTTCCCTAATTCTATCCCTTAGCCTTCTGTCTCTTTTTCCAACATAGAACGCCCTGCATGCTGAACAGGATGGAAGGTATACCACATGTTCTGACATACAGCTTGAGGTAACTCTAAACTCATACTTCATACCATTATTGGGATGTATGAAGGTAGTACTAGAATCAATATACCTGCAAAAATTACATCGATTGCATGGTGATATCCCTAACTGCTCATGACTATTTCTACTTTTTTTGGGATGGCCCAATAACATTTTCAAACTAGACTTCCTGTTATATACAAACTGTGGGGTTTCTCCTATTACCTCTCTAATATCAGGATCCACTGTCAACGCTTCCCAATGGGCTCTAATTGCATCCTTAATATTCCCTATATCCTGGGTATAGAACAATGGGACTCTAATCTCAACACTCCGATTAGATGTGGGTACCATCTTATGCGGGACACTATTTGCCTCATCTCTTACTACATCTGAAAAGTATGGACTGGCTCTACCCATTCTTAACTCCGAGAGGCCAGACATACCCTTCACTATATCTTCCTCTTTATAAGCTCTTTCCCTAAATCTATTACATAAATCCTTAAGTGCAATATCAAAACCTTCGTCTTGAGGGATTATACCGTGAGGCTGTCATAATTTGACCCTTCACTATCTTCCTAAACATATACCCAGGATGCATACTATGTCTACGTAAGAGAGCATTCCGGTAGCATGTTTTCCTGTATAGACCTGCATTCAGGAAGCCATTCATTAATCTCTCTACATAAACGTCAAGAAAAGATATCCATCTGTCAGAGAACTCATAACTAAATTTCAAATATAGGGATAGCCCTTTAACACAATCAATGAATACAATCAATTCCTCTTCCGTGCCTTTCCAAATGAGGAAGATATTGTCCACAGAACACCTATAAAAAGGAATATTTAAAGAAAACTCATCCAATTTAAACAAACATTCTGCTTCCCATACAGCCATAAACAGGTTGGCGTAGCTGTTGGCACAAGACATGCCCATAGCCACGCCATCCTTCTGCAGGTAACTTTGTGAACCAAAACCAAAAACATTGTTCTCTAATACCACCTCCAGAAATAGAACCAAAAGGTCCATTCTGGGACCACTAAATTCAGTGTGTTGTCTCAAATAATCATGGGCTCTCTCAATACCTTCCTCATTCGGAATCACAGTAAATAGGGAATTGACATCTAACGTTACCATTGTAAAAGGACACTCAGTTGGTACTGTCCTCATATACTCATACAAATCCAAAAGAAATTGTCTAGTATATTTTAGTATATAGGGATTAGTGTCCACAACTGGACGCAAACATTTCTCAACATAAATAGAAAAAGGATGTTCTTCGTGTTTCACTGTTGCAGTCATTACATTTGGGGTAATCTGCTGGCAGGTTGCCCTCAGTTGGTCTGAATTCCAAAGTCTTGGGACCTGCATCGGTTGCTGTCTTCTCTTCCATGACGTCAGGTCATCACGGGTATAAAACATGCAGCCGACGCCATTTTCTTTAGTCTTTCTTGCCACGCGGTGCCTGAAGCAGAAGCATTTCGCAAGTGCCGGTCAGCCGACTACTGAAATATTCGAGTCTGAGTTTCAGAACCAAAGTCTTCACTAAAGCTAAGTACCCCGTTGGGGAAACTTTTTTCTTGCTTTTTACCGATGTCAGAAAAAGTTAATAATTATATTACTTGTGGGAAGCAAATACCTCGTAAGGATTTCCATTTATACTGTATTCCTTGCCTAGGTCCAGAACACAATGTGCCTAGCTGTCGGTTTTGTGCTAGATTTAACCAACGCACTATTAAGCATCAGGATATTTTTGCATCTAAGTATTTTGGAAACAGGTTAAACTACCCAGAAATGTCATCGGATAGCAATCCGACTACTGGAGTATATAAAAAAAAGCAAAGAAAAGGTCAGAGAAAGGCAGTCGAGATCCAAATCCGATGACGAAGCTTCTCCTAAGCCAGTCGCCGGTACTCAGTGAGGTGCTTTTGCAGCCCCTGATACCCGCTACCTTCGAGTCGCAGGCCTCTACCGACACCCATGTGGAGTCCGGCATGCCGCAAGATACTCAAGATATTGGATCGATGGATGTATCTCCCTCTGATGGATCCGGAGCCGCTAAACAGGCACCGGCTTCTGAGGGTGTATTCAGACCTCAACATTTATATATCAAATCGACAAAAGCTGCAAAACCAAAGGCAAAGACATCTTCTAAAACTAAAAAAAACGACTCCTGAGCCACATGCAGAGGCCTCTAGGCCTAAAAAACAGATGATCAAAATGGCTGAAGACCTTATTACCTTGATCAGGGGTACCCATCTCCCTTCAGATAAGAGGCCTAAGCAAGACACTGACTATGAATCTTCAGATCAGGTTTCTATTTCTTCTGATACCTCTTCTGATCAGGAATTATCTTTACCTCCCTATGAGGATTCTGATGCTGAGGAGTCTATTCCATCTGCATCTCCTCCTGAGGATTATTCATTTGGAGAAACCTTGCATACTTTGAGGGAGCATTTTCATTGGGAGAGTCAAGACTTCTCAGAATCAAAAAAAGAGGCTCAGGGATTTCCTTCTCCCTCAGCACAAGCCTTTAGCCATTCCCCCTGTTTTAGACATTGTGGATGATGTGTTTTCGGAGTCAAGCCTGACACCTGACTCCTTACCTCCAGCTCCCAGTAAGCCTGACAGATATTACAGGGTCCCTGACTCTCATAAATTTTTATTTAGAAACCCTGCTGCTGATCCTGAAACTATTTCACAGGGCCCAAAGGGAATTAAGGCCTCAACAGCAAAAAACCCTAGCCCCTCCGACAGAGATTCAAGGGCACTGGACAGATGGGGAAAAAAGGTTTATACATCTGCAACCTTGGCAGTCAGAGCCTTAAACTGTCAATTTCATTCGCTTAAGTATCAACAACATGTTATGGGATTGCTGAAACAGAAAATGATGTTGATTTCAGAATGTGCAGAAAATAAGGGATTGCAGGATTTATTGCATGCAGCTGAACAAGTTGGAAAGCATACTTTGCAATGTGGTTTTGATTCTTTAGAGGCCTCCTGCAGGGCCGCAGTTACTGGATCTGTGATTAGGAGGCATGCCTGGTTAAAGGAACAAAGCTAAATTACTAGATGCACCTTTACAGCATGATTCTCTGTTTGGTATTAAGGCAGAAGAGGTTTTAAAGAAAATGGGAGATAAAGCTAAGTCTATGCAAGCTGTTAAAGATTTTTTACAGGTGCAGCCACATAGTAGACACTGGCCTACAAAAAATCGGTCCTTTCCTGTGTCAGACAGAGCTCAAAGGGGCAAATCCAGACGCCCTAAGGGTTCCCAGTACCAGGCTCAAGACTCATACATGTCAAAGCAATGGGGCACATCCACCTCCAAATCTGGAAGAGATAAAGCGCAAACCCATAGAAAGCAATCCCTATGACTTCCCTCTGCCTACACCAAGCACTTATCTTTTGGCAGCACCCATAGGGGGAAAATTAGCACTTTTTGCTCAAAATTGGCATTTAAAAACCCAGGACGTGGGTACTAAACATTGTATCACTGGGATACAGATTCCATTACCACACTCTGCCAATGGCAAATGGTTGGCCAGATCTGCCAAAAAAACAGTGGGCAGAGGCACAGAAACAGTTTACGTCCCTCATGGATATGGGGGCCATTCAGACAGTACCAGAACAGGAAAAAGGACAAGGTTTTTACTCAAGACTGTTTTTGGTACCCAAAAAGGACAAGGCCTGGTGGCCAATACTGGATTTATTGATTTTGAACACATACCTGGACATTCCAAAATTCAAAATGCTCACTTTGCAACAGCTTCTGCCCATGCTGGGCAAGAAAGCTTGGCTGGTGACTTTAGACCTAAAAGAGGCATACCTGCATGTTCCAGTAAGACAGTTGTGGAGAAGATACCTCAGATTCAAAGCTGGCTTAATGCATTACCAATTCTCTGCACTGCTCTTTGGCTTATCTACTGTGCCCAGGGTCTTAAAAGTGCCTGGCACCAGTAATTGCATTTTGCAGACAAAGAAGTATTCAAATATATCCTTACTTGGACGACTGTCTCATTCAGCAGAGAACAAGGACACCCTTCTACGACAACTGGCATTTGTGAAAAGGCTTCTAACATGCCTAGGGTACACAATAAACAAAAAGAAATCACAACAGGTACCCTCTCAAAAGATAACATTCCTGGGTGCAAGCTTGAATACAACTGCCCAGATGGCTTACCTCACACCAGACAAACAAAGGCAACTGACTACTTACTTCAAACTGATGGCAACAAAAACCCAGTCTTCTACAAGACAAATTCTGCAGGCTCTGAGCTTCATGGCATCCTGCTTCCTACTAATACCATATGCAAGACTGCATATGAGGAAAGTTTATGGAGTCAACATTCACACAGTCTGAAAACAATGATTCCTCTCATTCCTTGCCTGCAACAGGAGTTTTTATGGTGGGCAAAGGCCTGTCACCAATACATGTGACGACCCTTCACTCTACCCCCTGCCAGCCAAAGCTTAACAGGCGCATCTGATCATGCCTGGAGGGCCCACATGGCAGGAAGATGCATTCAGGGCATATGAGCACCAAATCAAATGCATCTACATATCAACCATAACGAGATGCTAGCTGTTCAAAATGCCCTGACAGCCTTCAAGGACTTACTTCATCCAGGACAACTACGGATAAAGATGGACAACAAGACAGTCATGTGGTATATAAACAAGCAAGGGGGCACATACTCATACCCCCTTTGCAGATTAGCCATTGCACTGTAGGACACAGCTTTGACCTACCAAATAAATCTTCAAGCTCAATTCCTGCCAGGAAGACAAAACACTGTGGCAGATGCTTTAAGCAGCAACCTTATGGATCCTCACAAGTGGAAACTAAATCCACAAGTCTTCAGCATGATACCAGAGAAATGGAGGAGCCCAGACATAGATCTATTTGCCTCTCCTCAAAATTATCAACTGAAAAGATTCTGCACAAGGACTTATCACAGACAAGCATGGAAAGTGGATGTCCTATCAGTTTACGCCTTTCCTCCTCTGCCTCTTCTACCCAGGGTCCTCCTAAAAGTCAGACAAGAGAAGACAAAGATGATATTAATTGCCCTGGACTGGCCCCGCCAATACTGGTACCCAATCCTAAGGAACCTGTCTCAATACCCAGCTTGGACCTTGCCTCAAAAACCACAACTACTGTCCCAGCAAAACAATCAGATCCTGCACAATCAACTACAGACTTTGAACCTGGCAGCATGAATAATCCTGTAGTCATACAAACAACACCTCTCAGTAAAGCTGTGATGGATGTCATTTTGGAAGCCAGAAGGCCTAGTACTAGAAAATCTTATGCTGACAAATGGAAGAGATTCTGTGCTTGGAATCAAGCGCAAGGAACTGATACAGCAGAACCGCATATTCCTCAGATATTACAATACTTAACTGAGATGCTTGACAAAGGCCTATCTTTCTCATCAATCAAAATCCATGCCTCTGCCATTTCGGCTCATTACAATACAGAGCCACCAATCTTTTCTCATCCTTTACTAAAGCAATATCTTAGAGGAGCCAAAAATTTAAGGCCTCCTAGAAGATCACCATTACCTGCATGGGACCTCAATTATGTGTTGGAAATGCTCACCCTGCCTCCATTTGAACCAGCTGCTACCACTGATATAAAGTTCTTATCATGGAAGACAGCTCTGCTACTAGCAATTACTTCAGCAAGAAGAGTTTCAGAGCTACAGGTCATCATGGCTGTAGACCCTTTTATCATATTTTACCCAGACAGGGTGTCTCTGAGGACAAATCCTACTTTTATGCCTAAGGTGGTTTCCAGTGTGGCTTTTAACCAAACAATTCATCTGCCAACTTTTTATCCAAATCCGCAGAACAAAGGGGAGAGAATTCTGCATTCCTTGGATGTACACAGACAGCTAAGATTCTACTTGAGCAGGACTAAAGCTCTAAGAAAAACTGAGCAATTACTATTGTCATATGCTGCATTATCAGAAGGAAAGGCTATTTCAAAGCAGACAATTTCAAAGTGGATAAGCCATTGCATCCATTTCTGCTACTTACACCATAGCAAACCTGTGCCCAAGGGCATAAGGTCTCACTTCACCAGGGCTGCAGCTACTTCAGCAGCCTTTCTCAGAGGAGTACCAACCAAGGACATTCTAGAGGCTACTTCTTGGAGTTCTGTTCACACCTTTACAAAGCATTACCACTTGCCTCTCTACTCTAAGTCCAGGGCAGGCTTTGTCACTGCAGTGCTGCATGGCCTTATAGCCTCACCTAATGCTGTTTAGCTCCAGCCTCCCAACCATAGCTTTGGGATTCTACCCAAATGTAATGACTGCAACAGTGAAACACAAAGACCTGAGTACAGTTGTGTACACTTACCATAAATGTAGATGTTTGAGTGTATTCACTGTTGCAGTCCAGGTTACCCTCCCGCCATCCCCCTGTCATTCTACCGTCTATCTTTCCTTCTCTATCTTCTGCAACCTATGTGGTGTATTTGCTTGTAGATGAAGGTAAAGTTTATATTGATACATGTATATATTTATAAATATTTATAATATTGCTACCTTTTTGGGGGCACCTGACATCGGGGGCAAGAAAAACTAAAGAAAATGGCATCGGCTGCATGTTTTATACCCCTGACAACCTGATGTCATGGAAGAGAAGGCAGCAACCGATGCAGGACCCAAGACTTTGGAATTCAGGCCGACTGAGGACAACCTGCCAGCAGATTACCCCAAATGTAATGACTGCAACAGTGAATACACTCGAACATCTACATTTATGGTAAGTGTACACAACTGTACTTTCCGTCGACCACCCCCTACCTGCAACAATAGGCCTCATAGGGGGAAAACACCCATCCTTATGGATCTTTGGAAGGCCCTGTATTACAGGTAAGAGGGGGTCACTAACAAACAGATACTCATATAATTCCTCAGTAATAACATGACTCTTAAAAAGGTATCCAACATCCCATGTATCCTATATACATGGTTACTAATTGCATCCTGTTCAATTGCACAATAAAACCATTCATTCCCCAGCATCCTCTTCATAGCCTGATCATAAAAATCAGTATCCATCACTACCAGACATCCTCCCTTGTCAGCGGGTCTGATAGTGATGGAATAGTCATTCCTTAACTCATTCAAAGCTTTCCTTTGACCAAAGGTCAGATTCCCTCTGTTCCTACTCCTTTTATCCTTAGTAGCCATTTCATGAAGATCATTCTCTACTAATTTACTAAAAGCAGCTACCAAAGGTGGGACTCCTGGAACATAAACACTGGGTTTCTTAAACCACTCCGATCTAGACACATCACACCTATTAATGAACTCTGATTTAAGGCACAAATTCCTTATAAACAATCGAAAGTTCACTATAGTATTTGGAATAACACTGGTACTGGTTGGAACAAATGTCAACCCTTTGGACAGCACTGTTAACTCATCTGTAGAAAGTCTACGAGATGATGTGCCACCAGAATGCTCTCTTACATAGACATAGTATGCATCCTGGGTATATGTTTAGGAACATAGTGAAGGGTCAAGTTATGAGAGCCTCATGGTATAATCCCTCAGACGAAGCTTTTGATATTGCACTTAAGGATTTATGTAATAGATTTAGGGAAAGAGCTTATAAAGAGGAAGATATAGTGAAGGGTATGTCTGGCCTCTTGGAGATAAGAATGGGTAGAGCCAGTCCATACTTTTCAGATGTAGTAAGAGATGAGGCGAATAGTGTCCAGCATAAGATGATACCCACATCTAATCGGAGTGTTGAGATTAGAGTCCCATTGTTCTATACACAGGATGTAGGGAATATTAAGGAAGCAATTAGAGCCCATTGGGAGGTGTTGACAGTGGATTCTGATATTACAGAGGTAATAGGAGAAACCCCACAGTTTGTATATAAGAGGAAGCCTAATTTGAAAATGTTATTGTGCCGTCCCAAACAAAGTAGAAATAGTCATGAGCAGTTAGGGATATCACCATGCAATCGATGTAATTTTTTGCAGGTATATTGATCCTAGTACTACCTTCATACATCCCAATAATGGTATGAAGTATGAGTTTAGAGTTTCCTCCAGCTATATGTCAGAACATGTGGTATACCTTCCATCCTGTTCAGCATGCAGGGCGTTCTATGTTGGAAAAAGAGACAGAAGGCTAAGGGATAGAATTAGGGAACATCTTTATCAAATTAGGATCAGATCCACTGATAATGCTCTGTCTAAACACATCAGTTGTATTGATAATACTCATGAATTTAGTTTCAGAGTCATGGAAGTTATCCCCTGTAGTTTTAGAAGAGAGGACATAAGGAATAGAAGTGAGACGCAAGAAGCGAAGTGGATTATTAGGTTGAGGGCTGACACCATCCCTGGTTTGAATGACAAGATGCCACTGAAGCCCTTTCTTAAATCCGGGGGGGCTGAGCTAGCAGTGTCGTTTTCTTTCTTTTTTGCCCTTTCTTCTTTCTTTTTTGTTTTTTGTAGTACCCCTAGAGACTGGGTTCACATACAGGAGAATTTGTTTATACTTTTATTGCATGTACCAACGTGATGAATTTTTTGGGGGGGGATGTTATGAGATATCAGTGAAGTTTTTATACTGTTTTAGATGTATATGATGTTTTTAATGAACTGGTATATCTATATATGAATATGTTATTTATGATATACGTAGTAGGTTGTCACTTTAATTAATAGAGTGTTTTTTTAGCGCCTTTTTCTATTTATAATGATGTATAGCTGTACTTTGTATATGGTCTGAAGAAGACCTATCAGGGTGAAAGCGCTTAAAACTGTTCCTGTTGTTCGAATAAAGTGAAGTTTTAAGGAAGATATTGGCTCTCAGTGAATGACTTTTTACAGTCACAGCCTTTGTTCATCCCGGCACCTTGGTATCATTAATGTATTATATCTACTCTTGTCACAGTAGGCAAGGTTGCAACTGAATAGAGTCAGAGACAGATAAGTTCATTAACTTAATTAATAAATAAATTAAAAAGTAACAAATGCAACAGGCAACCTGTTCATACATACCATTGGTTAAAATACATCTGTAGATATTGTATGATTTATGATGGCATATTTCATTTGCAGCATATGTACATATATGCACCTATTTGTCCTTTTAAAATACTTCAGTGCTGAAAAGTGAGTAAAAAATTTACAAATCAGAAATCTGGTAAAAGGCATGTTTACCACAATAAGAAAATAAAACAAAAAGTATTGGTGCTCATTTTGGATATGTCATTCTAACATTTATTACAGTATCACCAAGTCAGTATGTTTCCTCTTCTAGTATGAGGTTGATGCATATACCAGACATTAAAATTTCAGAGTTACTTAATGTTTAATCCTAAAAGCCTAAAATTATATGGTCTGAAAAATTAAATATTTGACTGGTCACCTACTAAAACAACAATAAAACATAGAGAAGATGTGATGACTTTTAGTGTACCAGTGCAAATTTACAACACAGCCAGCTGAAGCTTTCAGAGAAACTGATTCTGAATCCACTTTTCTTTTGTATTAAGTGGGAGGAAGAAGTACATTGTGACATGCTGTAACCCCTCCCTGCCACACACAGCACCACCACCACCACATACTACCCAGTCCATAAATATCTCTCTTGAAACATGGAGTCATGGTTGGTATTGTACTGTCACTGTCCCACTATAAATAAACCTACAATAGAGTAGTTACTTTGTACGTATCTGGAACCTAGGACAAGAAAGTCTGTTCAGCAGAAAAACAACAGAAGGAATAATAACAAAAAAAAATAACTCTGAAGCAGTCCAGTAGAATTATAACATTTATTCAAAAGATAGCATTAGTAAAAAAAAATATGAATCGGCACTGCCTCAGACCTGAACTGCTTTCTTAAAAGAATTTTACAATGATTAATGACAAAGGTGTGCTCAGATTGCACCCATCATTCCAATGTCCTGATCTAGAGTTTATAACATTCTGCTGTGTAATAAATAGAATGAAAGGTTACTAGCACCTGCCTATCACTCTGCTTGATGCAGATAATGTTGCAGCATGCCTCAGCTGAGAAAAACTGGCATCACTAAATATGGGGAGGTCATGTTTTTACCAAAAGGTGGTACTATTATATTTTCATAAGACAATCTCAGTCACAACTTCTACTTTTCCAAGCTTTTCCACTAAGTCTACATCTACTCAGGTATGCTGGCATTATGTGGAATAAGCTAGCATTTCTTTACAATTCAGTTTCTCACTTCTTTGTACATTTACATACTCACTTATTAGCAAGCTGTGGTTATTCCAAGGCTGGTAACTTGGAGAAAGAATGAGATGGGCATTACATTTCCTGTTAGTGATCACTTCTAACTCAGTAAAACGGAGCACAGCCTTCTAACTCAGTAAAACAGAGCACGAGGCCCTAGGGCCGATAGCTTAGTACCAACCTATAAGAAATATCCAGGGAATTGGGAATTGTTATGGCTAGGCTTGCATGGGCCCTAGGGCCGTTAGCCTAGTACCAACCTATGAACCTAACAGCCTTCTAACTCAGTAAAATGGAGCACAGCCTTCTAACTCAATAAAATGGAGCACAGCCTTCTAACTCAGTAAAATGGAGCACTTCTTACTGTGGGTGAGGGTGACTCTGGCAGCAATGATGTGATCAGGAACATTTTCCGCTCACTTTTTGTTTAAATTCACGTTAGAGTGCAAAGCACGCATGGGTCCTCCTGAAAGAAAACTACATGGTCTTGCAGCTGAAAAAGTGTGGGGGGGGGCACTCCCTCCCCCTCGCTCTATGGTTCTGGCGCCTATGCTTCTGGCTCAGTGCAGATGGCTCCATTTACAGTGAGCTCTGCAAACAATTGTGTATTGCCTTTGAGGTTGCGGACATAGTTAAAGAATGCCTTCTGGTTGTCATTGGCCTGGGAGGCCAGATTTACCACAAATTTGCCTTTGGTAGACTTTATTTGTCTCTGAGTTGTTTAGTTTGAGTAGAGTGCTTATGTCCTGCTGGTTACTGCGCATCCTAATTTTTGCCATGATTTTCTTCCTTCTGTTATATAGCCTACTGATTTTGTGATTCCACCAGGGTGGCTTGTTTTTCGAGTTAGTTCTGTACTTCTTACTGGTGGGTACAGCTGTCTCTATGCAGTTATTAACATGCTTGTATAGGGTTTCTGTGAACAGTTCTGCATAGGTAGCAGTGTTTTAAGGGTTTATGGGGCTTGACATTTTGCCAGATTATCACTTAATAGATGGAAGTTAGCCTTACAGTAGTTCCTGAATATTCCGTGGTTAGCTGGGGGTCCAGGTTTTATTTTTACTTCAAAGGATACTATTTTATGGTCTGACCTTACCAGAGAAGACATTACACTAGGGGGAGTGTAGCACTCTCCAATATTAATGAGGACCAGATCCAGTATGGTTGTACCCCTAGTTGGTGTCTTCCCATTCTGGTCCAGGGAATTTGTGTTAATAAAATCCAGGAATCTCTCTGCTTTTACTTTTGGTGTTGTATAGGATTCCCAGTTAATAGTGGGGTAATTAAAGTTGCCAATGAATGTGGTATTGGGTTGGATGGTGAGCGTTTCCAATAAGTTTAAAAACATGGTATGGGATTTCTGGATCATAGAGGGGGGCCTATAGCTTGCAAGGAAGTGGTATGGGATTTTGCCTTTGGTGATTTGCACGTAGAGTAGCTCATGTGCATTGTGGTATTTGAGTAGTCTTGAGCTATATTTATTTATGATGTAAAAAGAAACACCTCCACCTTTAATTCTGGTCTGTGTAGTAGCTGGTCTAAATGCACTGCCGGTGTGCTGTCCATGGCTTTAAACTGTGTCTCAGTGATTGTACAAATGTCAGTATTCTCAAGGGTGAAGATAACTTTTAGGAAATGGAGTTTTTTGTTTAGACTCCTAGCATTGAGTAGTAATACCTTAAGATTTTCTTGGTTATGATTTACTATGTAGGAACAAGAAATTTGGACATAGGTAAAAATAAAGGGGGGGGGCATAGGCCCAAAATCAGGTACAGGTTTTAGTTTTTGCTCTTATAAACCTAGAAAGTTGCTGGAATAACAAATTGTGTATTATCATGCATTTTTGAAGTATATGTAGTCTGAAACTGAAATGTCTGCCATTAGTTAATTACATCAGTCTTCAGTGATTTGCCAAAAACACAATTTTACAAGGAAGAGACCTAAAATATGAGGTCAAATATGGGCATTCTGTGAAAATCTGGACAGCTATGAGGTATAAGGAAGCCATAATTGGATTTTTCAACTGAGCTTGTCTCTGCAATCTGTCACATTAGGAAAAACTGTGATACAAGATAAATCCATTTTAGTTCCGTATTCCAGGATACATTTTTGTTCAGATGGCATATAAACTATCCCTGCTCTTGATGATTCTAGTACTACTCATAGCTCAGATAATTTAACTGCATATAATACTAAAGATCTCAACAGCATTCAGATCAGTGCTAGAAGTTGCTGTGATAAAATTACTGAATTCAAAGCATGGGTGGAATTATTTCAACTTCACATTTTAGTGGCCTTGGAGTTGTAGAGTGTACATATGTATAGACAGATAGATAGATTAAATGGATGGATAGATAGATAAAGGATCCCCTGGTCTGGATAAGGCCCCCCCATCCATGTGAAACAGAATCCATCCCTAGCCCTATTTAAATGTAACCTTGACCAATGGATAGGAAATCAGAAATTTACCCTGGGTCTGGCCTCCCATATCTCTGTTAGACAGAGACAGACAGTAATGGCCATACTAACCTTCCCCCCCACACACATAAGCTATATAAACTACTAATAAACAACCATGATACACAGGGACACAATTGTGTCGGATTGCACGGATATGCTTATAAAGGCCCTAGTGGTTGTTAGCCTTGTATATAGCTATGAACCTGTGAAACTTGATACAGAATAAAAGTTTTTGACCATACATCAAAGTTTAGACCAGTACAGTCCTCTAAACTGAGCCCAGATAAATGAAAATGTCTTCTTAAAAATTATCTGACACTTTATATACACAATACAATCTTGACACTCTGGTTTCTTCCCCAAAACATACTGGTTGACTGACTGCTCTAAACTGTCCATGTATGTTGTATTTATCCTTGCCTTGTGGTCTGATTTCTGACTGAAAAGGGACTGAGAATCCTCCGTTTATCTATCCAGTCAACATATCTAAAATTACAAAGAATCATATTCAGAGTCACATAACATGGGGATAAATATTGAGTGAATCAAGTCTAGTGTCCATTTGCAGTAATACTGCTTTGACCCAGTGTTCTGTATTGACAATAGAGTTAGCATTTTCAGTCATGCAAGGGCTTAAATGGCATTACAGTGCAGTTACATTTCATTTTTCAGGAATAACACTCCTCTTTTGATAAAGGAACTTTCTCACTGAAATGTTCCAGACCTTGCTGAAAATGGGAAACAGCTGTTTCTCAAAAATCAATATTTGTGTGGTCACCTGTATCAAAAGCATCTTTATTATGTTAGAACACCTGGTGGCATCTATATGAAACTCATATTTTTACTCATATCAAAAGCCCCCAGGGCCACATGTCAGTGTTGTATAACAATAAAATGGTTTCTCTCGTGAGACCCAGATTGCACCTGTTTTCTCCAGGCTGTCTGTGGTAATTTTAATGATTCTTTTGAGCTTCCTTCTTTGTAATAGGTGCAGATGTTTAAATGCATACAGTAAATGCATTCATCAGCTACTTTGAAATAGTACTATGTTTAGCTCTGACGCTGCCCATTTTATGCTCAGTTTCTAAAACAGGAAAAGTTCAAGAAATGTTCCTGGACAAAGTCTTGCAGCTGATGTAGAGGTAATAGTGATCATCTGAAATCTGTACTTAGTTCCACAGTATATGTGCAAGCATGTCAGGTTTGTGAAAGAAATACACAGAAATCAATTTTTAACTCAGTTTCTTAACTCTATGTCATTTGGTTGAAAAAAAAAAAACAGATTTTATTAAAAAGCACAATCTCTACAGAAGCATTTTTTGAGGGGGAACAGTCAAAGCCCTGACATCTCAAGTGCATAGTTTGGTCTGTGGGCATCCACATACTTATAATATTTAACTTTAAGGTCTCAATATGTTGGCGACAATGAGCTAACTCCTAATATACAACAGCCATGGATTTTAAACATTTCTCTTCTGATGAAAGCAGTACTGTAGCAGACATTGCTGAACTTGGGAAAGCTGAGAGAAAAGTCATTGGTCAGCAGATTCAAGACCCTGGAAAAGATGTAATTTTCTATATAATTATATAAAGGGGCTGTGACGATTGGGGAGAGATGGGCGAAGGCTGCCAGCCTAGTCAAATAGAATTTGATATATAATTCTGGTATTTGTAAATAAATGTAAAATACAGGCATGTTTTCTTGATAATAAATGTAAAATACAGGCATGTTTCTTGAGTGTAAAGAAAACACTGTAAAATGTGAACCTCTAGATTGTTGCAACATTGCCGTCTGCTGTAAGGGCAACCAAGCCAAGTATTTCAAATGTATCTTTTTAAGTTGAAAAGATCTTATGAATCTTTTTCATGTTAGAATTCAGCTCCATGGCGGCTGGATGAAGATTTCATGCCCATTGTTTTAAGGCTAAAGTTTATGACCAGAATTTAGATGTGGAATGTGTTCTATTGCTCTGGTTTCTTTTAGAATATACATGTGAAATGTCTTCTATTGTTGTAAGTTTCTGTGCAGGTGTTAGATTGCTAAATAATGCAGTTTGTTTGCTTGGGAAAACCTAAGTGTCAAAAATTATGTAATTTGGGGAGGGACCCAGTAAACATGTTGGTTAGTAATGTTTAAATATTATGTCTCACAAAAGACTTGGAAGCATTTTGGTCTTTATATCCAACTGACCAGCACTCTGCTTATGCTCACATGTAAGTTTCTAGCACTGTGATTTCTTGTAGGAATAGTTAAAGCTAGTAAAGATTAATTAGGTATTGTTCTTTGAAATCAGACCTGTCCTACTGTATTATTTTAAGTTTCTGTGTGATCTCTGAACTCTTGACTATCTCTGTGGTGTAGTAGTTTTGTCTTATGTTTTAATTATTTATTATTAAATAATTTTAAAACCTTCTACCTGTGTAGAGATAAGCTCTAGAGTGCATTGCATATTTTTGTAATAAGCCACTCTGATAAGCCTTAGACTGTATAGTCAATGCCAGAAGTCTCAACCTCAAGATGCACGCACTCGAGGCCCTTCTCAGTATGGAGAACATCGATGTCTGTGCTGTGACAGAAACCTGGTTCAAGGCTCCTGAGAGCACCCCAGCACTATCAGGTTTTACCTCATATCATGCGTTCCGGCCCCAAAACCCGGACAATACTAAGAAAGGAGGAGGGGTATCCATATTCATCAAGGACACCCACACCTCAAGATTGGTGGCATCGCACGATGCATCGGAAACCATCCAGGTGCAATTAACCATAGGCAAGACTGCTCTGCAATTTGTAGCATGTTACAGGCCACCCTCGCAAACTCAGGAACCTCATATGGCCTTCCTGAAAACACTGGAGGGATAAATGTATCTCCGAACACCATCATACTAGGTGACTTCAACTACCCTAATATAGACTGGGAACACTACTCAAGCCCAAACACTCTAGCCCAAAAGTTCCTGGAATTCATAAACTCAAATGCCATGGAACAACTAGTCACCATCCCTACAAGAGGAGAAAACATACTTGATCTCATCATCACGAACATGGGAGCACAATGTTCAACGCCGGAAGTATACCTCTCACTGGTGAGATCTGATCACAAACTAATCTCGCTGGAGGTCCTCATCCCGCCCCCACCCGAAATGAAAAAGACCACAGTAAAGAACTTCTCGAAAGCCGACTTCACACTTCTAAAGACTAGTGTGGTCTCCTTTAAGGCCCCTGAGCCGGTGGTTAACATTACTCAAACCGCTGAATCACTTACAAATGCCTTCTACCAGCACCTGCAGGGCTGCATGAATCAGGCAATCCCAAGCAAAACAAAGACTCTTTGTACCAAAGGCAATCGTCCAGTCTGGTGGACCCCAGCCATAAACAAACTCTACAACAAAAGGAGAAAGCTACTACAAGATAGAGCAAAATCCTTAAAAGGTAAGACACCGCTGATCACTATAAGTAAAAAGCTAAGAGCTCTCATAAAATCATCCAAAGCTAATTTTGAGAAAAAAATAGCTAAGGACTCTAAAGACAACCATAAGGCATTCTTTAGCTATGTCAGAAACCTAGGAGGAAACTCCCAGATATGCTCAGAATTAGTTCAAAATGATGTGAAGATTACTGATCCTACAGACATTGCCAACATACTGGCTGACAGGTTCAGTGCAAACTTCTCCCCCCCCTCTCCCCCTAAAGGAGAGATATCTATACCAAATGATTGTAGCCCCCCAAACATCTCTAACGCCCAGGTGAGAACTGCTCTCTCCAAGGCAAAGAACACAGCATCCATGGGACCTGATGGTGTCCCCGGCTGTGTGCTCCATGAACTCAACGAGGAATTAAACCCGCAGTTAGGACAGCTGTTTAATCTTAGTCTCACCTCCGGATACGCACTCCAGGAGTGGCGCACAGCGACTGTGGTCCCACTCCACAAAGGCGGTGCCTCCACCGACCCTGGAAATTACCATCCCATTAGCTTGACAAGCCTTATCTGCAAAGCCATGGAGAGGATCATAATGGATCTCATAAATAAAGACATAGGGAACTTGCAGACTTTGGATCCAACCCAGTTTGGCTTTGTCAAAGGCAGATCATGCCTTTTAAACTTGGTTGACTTTTTCGAAACAGTCACCAAGGCCATTGACGAGGAAAAGGCAGTCCATACAGCCTACCTAGACCTGGCGAAGGCTTTTGATACAATACCTCACTCGGGTATCATTGAAAAACTCATCAACTTAAATGTAAACCCATACATTACAAGATGGGTTGCAAACTGGCTAAGTGACAGAACCCACAGGGTCAGAGTTGCTGGCGCCATGTCAGACTCAAAGCCTGTCACAAGTGGTGTCCCACAGGGCTCAGTCCTGGGCCCACTCTTGTTTGGCATCTACGTTTCTGAAGTACAAGCAAACACAGGAGGGTTATGGCTGACAAAGTTTGCAGATGACTGCAAACTGGGCCGTGGTTGAAAACACATCCAACACAGATATCCTTCAGAAGGGTCTCACAGAAACGGATAACTGGTGCCAGAGCCATGGCCTAAAGTTAAATGCCAAGAAATGCATAGTCATACCCTTCGGGAAAAATAAGGTTACCCCTAGCTACCATATAGGTGGCAATCCCCTGAACACAGAAGAAGTTATTAGGGACCTGGGAACCCAGGTTGACAGTAGCCTTTCATTCGACACTCATATTGCTAAAGTAGTTAGGAAGACCTTCTACATTGCCCACCTTATCATGAAGGGATTCACATCTAGATCAAGGGAAGTCATAGTCTCCCTATACTCATCACTCATCAGACCAATGATAGAGTACAATGCCCCATTCGACATGTATCTGACCCGACACTTGCAGCAGCTGGAGAGGCCACAAAAGTTCCTCACCAAAAGGATAAAGGGTCTCAAAAATCTGTCTTATGCTGCCCGACTGAAAGAACTCCAGTTATATTCAGTTGCTTACCGCTTGCTCAGAGGTGACCTATGCCTGACATACAAGGCCATGTCAAACCCAGATTTGATGAACATGCTTCATCTCAAAAAATCTAGATCCCTCAGAGCCACAAGGGCGGGAGACTTAAACCTCGACACGGTTATTAATAGGACGTGCTGGAGGGATAGATTCATCACCCAAAGACTCCCTATGCTGTGGAACAAAATCCCGGTTTATGTGAGGCAGAGCACCTCGCTGGCCTTGTTCAAGAGGAATCTTGACCAATGGATGGGAGATCGCAGATACACCCCAGGGGTTACCTCAGTGTCACTGCTCGACAGAGGCACAGCAAAATAATGGGCATAGTTTCTCCAAACTAAAGGGGTGGCGTAAGCCACAAAACTATGGGCTAGGCTTATAAATGCCCTCGGGCAGATAGCCTAGTATGAACCTATGAACCTATGAACCATTGGATAATAATATTGCACAGTAATAATTGGAAAGGGCCTTTTAGTAGCTGATATTATTAACTGGATGGTGGCAGTAATTACTACCGTATAGTCTGGGTAAAGGGGCACAGCTGGAGAATCTGTGTCAGCCTTTCCCAGGAGAGTCTGTGAAGTTGTCTAAATACTTATCTCAAAGTGTGTGTGTGTGTGTGTTATGTCAGCTACTTGGCAGGGACACGAAGCACTAGTTGGACAGAGAGGGTACTGGAGGTTCTAGCTTGCCCAGTTAGGCTGAAACCTGGACTCTATAGCTGTGCCAGTGGGGAGTCTTATTGGGGACCTGGTGAGCAAGGGAGCAGCCAGCCCCAGACTGACTGTAATCTCTGTGTGCACTTAAGGGAAATTATACTTTGCCAATAAATTATACTTTACTGTGTGGACAAGTTATCCTTTCCTCTTCTAGGAGACGACCTCCCTGGTGTTAGTGGTGAGGATTGATGCTCCTTGATTGCTGGGCCAGGGTACAGTCATCACAGGGGCCAAGAAATAATTTTTGTTTATTTATTTGCTTGTTTATGTGTTTTGTTTGGCAACTGGGTTAGGTAAGATTTGGTCCTTTTACAGCTGTGACATAACCAAACTGCATGAGCATGTCATAAGAAAGTTGTGCTAGAGATTACACAGGTTTATTGGAAAGACATTCATAAAGATAATCAATGCAGGTGTTAAACAGGACTTTCACTACTTATATGACTGAAAAAATAATGCTTAGCTAAGTATGCATGCATGCAGTCATAGTACAGCTGCATGAAACCATCGGAAGATAACGAGGTCATATTCAATGGCATGTTCACTTCTTGTTTTTCTAACCACTTTGTGCCCTCAGATTGCCTAAGAGTTAAGGTCTGCCTTTGTATGTTTTCATTGAGATTATGCTACAGCCATATCGCTCACCTTCTTTGCTCAAGAATTTCAGTAAGCCAAAATACTAGGTGGAAGGGAGTTAAAGGCCTAATATATATATGGCTTTAATACACTTAGAAAATGAATAGGACAACAGGGGTTGCACACTCATGCATTTTTTGAAGAGTAAAGAGTGTGAAACATTAATGCCTGACATTATTGACTAACTGCCTGTAATCCTCAGTGAGTTACCAAAAAATAAAAAAATGAATGAGGAACGGAGCAAAAGTATGAAGCAAAATCAGTTAGATAGTTTGAGAAGTATAGCTAGACCTGATTGAGGAAGGAGGTAATGATAATAACACAGCAGATTGCCTAACACTGGCTGAGAGTCATCATAACTTCAAGTCCAAAAGCTCCTAACAAGTAAGTTAAAATATTTTGATTTTATTCATTTATTAACCAGATAACCCTACCATATATGTGTCCCTTTTCAGTGGGGAATCAGTAGCACTGTTTGGCCAATGGTCTTTCTCAGAGTCAGGCAATAAGTAAATGGAAGTGAAAGGCATCAAACGCTGCATCCAAGACTAACCACTCATAGCCTTAATCATCTCTGCTATCTGCCAGGCCATGAGTTTAGACATTTAGGTATGGCTTTATATCAAAACATCCGGTGTAATGCATAAAGTTCAGGTAAACTGCTGGAAAAAAAATAAATCAAGAAAGAAAGAAAGCTAAAGAACTTCACAGACCATGTAAAATGAAGCAGCAAGTAGAGTTGTTAAAAATGAGAACAGTTATCTTACTATCTCAACAGGTAGTCTTACGTTTGATATCAGGATGACAGTTCTGTCCTGCTATTTGCTAACTGTCTTCCAGTAGGGACAGTATGATGCAGTAGTGGAGGTGAGATGCATCAGAGTTGTGCTTTTAAACTACAGTCAGTCCAGTCAGTATAAGCTGTTCAGATGGATGTTAAAAGATCCCATAGAGTAATAAAGGAAGAGTGCAGGGAAATATTTATTCGAAAAGTATTTTTTTTATATATATATATATATATATATATATATATATACATATACATACATATACACACCCACACACACACACGCACACACATATATATATATATATATATATATATATATATATATATATATATATATATGTATGTGTGTGTGTGTGTGTGTGTGTGTGTGTGTGCATTTTTAAAACCAGCTTCATATGTTCATAGGTAGTTACTAGGTATGCAGTCCATAGACCGTTAAGGAGCCTGGCCCAAATTCCCAGTTGCCGCAAAGCAGTGTCTTGTTAAGTGACTTGCACAATGCCTTACTATAAACAAATGAAGATGGAAAGATTCATACCCTGTAACCATGGCACAGGAAGCAGCTCATTAGTAAGTCTTCTGCACTCTTTTATGGCAGAAAATTACAGTTACAAATTACAAAACATCATAATAATTCAGTATCCTTGACAGACATGAATATCTTAGAAAAGGTCAGGATTCAGAAATGCATAACACACTGTGCAATCTGTTCATAGCAGGATTCAGAGACAACTAAAGTGCTACAATGGTAAGAAGGCTGATACACAACACTATACCAGTCTTGTTGGTGGAAGCTATTTACAAATGTGGCAGTCCAGGAGCATAGCTAATGCTCATTAACCATGTGAGCTTTCTTGAAACTTTTGATTAGGATCGGGAGAGGTAGAGTAATTTAAAGAATGCTCAACTGCATTATTTGGTAAGACTACACACTTTTTTACTTCAATCTTTTCATTTCATTCACCCATTCAGCTCTATGGCAGGAGAGGGCTGTTAAGATACTTGAGGGTATTGCAAAACTGTATCTGTGAGTATGTGTGGGTGTGTAGGTGTTTGTGAGTATGTAGTGGACTTTTAGCCCCCTGAAAGTAAGATGTAGCTGTGTGTGTGTGTGTGTGTGTGTGTGTGTATGTATGTAGACTGCTAGTTCTATGAAATTACTGAATAGCCATGAGCATGTGCATTGGCACGAGCATGCATGTGTGTGTATGTGTATGTGTCTGAGCATGCTCATGCATGCACATGTACTTTGTAAGTGCCTGCACAGCTGTATTACGTGTGTTATAAGGGAACACTGGTTATGTTGCCTGTAATTTTGCAGTGTTCCATTCAGAGACATGACAATGATCTACCAAATAAACAATGCTCCATGCAGTTTGATCATGTCTTTGAATTACATTTCATCTCCACTGTGCCTGCGGTAACATGTATGAATCCCAGTCATAGTTTTACATTTTTTACAAGTATACAAGTAAAGGTCACTACATCGTACAATGATTTGTGATATTTTGTGAATCTATTAGTGCTTTATGTAGTATCTTCATAACTGACTGTCAGACGTTCTATTTAAAAGCCGTAAATTACGTGTGCAACATAAATGCAATTCCATGCTTTCTGAACATAACTGCCAGGCTTACACCATTTAAGCATGGTTTACAAACCGATTTATATGGGGGAAATATTCTGCCCAGCATAACAGCAACACAATGGCATCAAATATCCCAGCATCAAGCACACAAAAGATATTAGAAATGTTCAAGTAAACCAGCAAAAAAGATAAAAGTGTCCAAAGTGAAGTATGCTTGTTTACAATTAACTAGTGGAATGTTTTTCCAGTACTGTTCTATACATACTGGGGAATAATGGAGAACATTGGACCACACATAGGTACAAATCCAGAATACCGAGTGACATGGTTGCATAAAGTCCTGTGTTCTTCATTTTTGCCTGAAATTGTTATTGCCGCTGAATGTGATATAAGTAAAAAACTTTTCATTATTGCTGAGTTTTCTACCCATTACTTTTAGCTTTACCCCTGTTTATTGAGCAAAGAAGTTGAGAGATGTGGCTGATATGACATGCAGATGCTCTTAGATGTTACATAACTGCCATAAAGTTCTGATAGCTACGCAAAAATGCTGGTATGGTTCGGTGTTCTCCATTATCGCCACATACTGTACATTTGGTTTTTATTAGCCTTTATGCACAAGTATTGCAGATATGTAAATGAAAATTGTATTATGTCCTGTTCAAAATTCTGTAATTTCATATTTGGAGCGTACCTTCATTGGTTCTTACCTGAAAATGTGCTATGCCCAGTCAAACACTTATTATCAATAAACATAAGTAAATCATTAATAACAAATAAGTAAACCCTTCTAATGCAACAGTTGTATATATTTAATGCATTGTCAGGTACATTTACAATGTACAGCACGGGAGAAAGGAAAATCATATGCGGCCATAGCAGCACGAGTCTGGGGTACAAACTAAACATTTCTGGCTAGGCTGTTGAGTTACCTTTTTTGTTTGCTTTTGCATTATTATTGCCTTCACTCCCTGCCAACTGTCACACCCTTTCAGGGTCATTTGGCCCATTTGTACCATCATCTGGCAAGGAATGGCTGAGAATGGTCATCATGTAGGCTACCTTCAAGGTTGGTTAGAGTTTTTTCAAGTTTCCTCCAAGCCCTGGCATCTGCATGTCCCAGAGAGGGAATAAGCAATGTGTTATCCAAAGATTGTTGTCCATCTCTTCAACAAGGGGCACTTTCGGTTAAACAACCCTGCCCCATCCCACACAGTACGAGCACTGGTGTCTGTGATCTCAGCCAGGGAGGTCACACTGCCCCATCTGACTTAGTGTGCACCCACCCCAGAAAAGATGGGCAGGTCATGTTGCTTCACTCCTCTCCATCACTGCCCGGCTCCTCTATTGGATGATAATTACATCCTAGCTGGCATGGGTTGTAGTGAGGGCTCCACCTCTGTATACCATAGAACCGGGCTGAGTTACCTTTTTTAAAAAAATGACACTGATTTACTTACGGCATTAGGTCAAAGACTGTGAAAAACTGCTCATTCCAACAATGAATATATTCATGTGTTTCTACAGCTGTTTTGCTGCTATGTTGTTTCCTTACACTTATCTATTGTAATGCATTAAACTCTTAACAGCTACTTTGTCCTGCAAATCCAGTAAATTAAAATCATATATGTATTTGTATGTTCTGATGTTATTTATATCAATATTTTTTTTAACGTTTTTATACATATATATATATATATATATATATATATATATATATATATTTACGTGTGTGTGTGTGTGTGCATACATATATCTGTATGGTTCAACTTCTATACACCGAATTTACACTTACCCAAATTTCATTTTACGAAGACAACAACCCAACTTTCACAAAACTGAAACTGCACTTTACTGCATTTTTTATAGGGAATAGAGACACTTGGCCAACATAGGGAAATTTGCCCTTTTTCCCCACTGTAGTGTGATCCTAGAGTTGGTATATTTAGTAAGGGGTTTGTGGGGGGGTGCAGCCCCTCACATTTTGGGATGTGGTGGGTGTAGCCCCCCACATGGGTGGGTTTGACACACAGCAATCTGTTTTTGTGTTTTTTGGTTCAAGTGTGCTAGCTTGCACTGCACTTGAATTGTTTTTAGTGCTGTTTTAGCTGCTTTTCTGAAAAAAAAATCTAAGCTTATTTCCTGCCTTTCCTGTAACTAGTCTAGTCCACATACAGATTTGCAGTATCAAGGACTGTTTGTAAGCTTCTGAGCCCCCAAGCCTTTCTTTGTTGGAGAGAAGCCTTCTAGCTTGTCAGTGGGAGTGGTAAGCACGAGGTAGCTTATCTACCACAAGAGGAGTGGTTTCTGGCCCAGAAATTGTAGTTTATTGGCCATTTGGGGAGTTTTTCCATCTCTTTCAATTTTCTGGTTTAAAATCTTGCATTTGCGCTTTTCCTGCCTTTCCTGTAACTAGTCTAGGCCAGATACAAATTTGCTGTATCTAGGACTGTATGTAAGCTTTGAGCCTCCCAAGCCTTTCTGTATTGGAGGGAAGCCTTCTAACTTATCAGTGGGCGTGGTAAGCACTAGGTAGCCTATCTACCACAACAGGAGTGGTTTCTCGCCCAAAAATTGTAGTTTATTGGCCGTTTGGGCAGTTTTTTCATCTCTTTCAACTTTCTGGTTTAAAAGCCTGTGTTTGCGCTTGTTTCCCACCTTTCCTGTAACTAGTCTAGTCCAGATACAGATTTGCTGTATCCAGGACTGTTTGTAAGCTTCTGAGTGGTGCCAAGGTCTGCTCTTCAATTTTTCCCTTAGATCTGCTAGTTCTCTCCTCTCCTGTACTTTTACCAGCTTATTAGTCTAGCACTTTACCAGATTTCTTGTAGCGATTATTGTAGCACACAAAAGTGCTACCAGCACTAAATGTTTTAAAAGGAAACCGCTCCAGTAGTTATTATTAATGCTCATCCCTCCAGGCATGTCTAAAGGTCAGCTCCCTGTGCTTTCTCCTATTAACCTGGTGAACTTGGGCATCCTGAGGCAATGTAGCAGCTGTCTCATGTACACTGACAACCCTCTCCTCTTACCTCCCAACACTTAGACTTGCGAGACATGCACTTATATATCCAAACTGGAAGTCATGCACCCTCCAGCCAAGACTGGAATAGCTGGTCAAGAGGAGAAGGTCAACACTTGCACCACACCACATGGAACACATAGCCCTCCAGAACACACACCAACAATGCCTTCACATAAAAACACAAACCACACACCCACCTTTGTGGAGACTCTCAATAAAAATCTACCCAAACAGCAGAGACCTCCAAGGCAGAAATGCACTCGACCACCACAACACAACACTAATCACGAGACACATAACTCTTTTAAACAGTGTGCCACTCAACTAAAGCCCCTAAGGCAAAACAGCATGTCCAATACACTAGTCATAGGTGACTCAGTAGTGAGGCACACTGATGTCCCACTCACTAGGTTGTATAAGGAGAAAGTAACAGTCACCTGCCTGTCAGGTGCCATGATCCACCACATAATACATGCTCTCAGGTCCCTCAACAACAGATACAAATATGACTCTGTCATTCTACATGTGGGTTTGAATGACCTGAGATGTACCTCCCTGGACTACATGAAAAGAGACATGGAGGAGCTCTCGGATTATTTAGCCCAGGTGGGTACGACCCTAGCCATGAGCAGCCTCCTACCATCACCCAGAATGATACCACAGTACAAGCAGAAAATGATTGATTTCAACAATTGGCTAAGTTTCTGGTGTCATTCTAAGGGGGTCCAGTATCTGTCTGCCTGGGATGATATGATTGGCAGACCTCGATATTTTTCCAGAGATGGGCTGCATCTGTCACCCTGGGCATTTGGATACTGGCCAAGGCTTTTGCCACCCATATAGTGCCTTTTTTAGGTGGTATTCCAAAGACCACATTACCACCATAACAGCTACAGACAAATACAATCTGAGGGTCATGCTGCTCAGTGCTAGAAGTCTAAATCTCAAAATGCACTCACTCAAAGACCTCCTTAAAAAGGAGAACATTGATATTTGCGCTGTAACAGAGACCTGGTTCAAGGCAGCAGAAAGCACCCTGCACTACCAAGAAATAACTCATTCCACACCTTTCGGCCCCAGAACTTGGACCGAAGCTCCAAAGGTGGTGGTGTTTCCATATTCATAAAGGATATGCACACCTCCAGACTGGTAGCCCAACATAATGCATCAGAGATACTTCAGGTGCAGCTAACATTGGGTAAGACAACGATTCAGGCTGTAGCCTACTATAGGTCCCCAACCATGTCCCAAGACTCACAATCCATGTTCCTAAGCACCCTGGAGAATATTAGGGGCCAACCTACCACTCATACTGGGTGACTTCAACTACCCCTCCATTAACTGGGAAAACTACTCATGTACCAGTACACTTGCCCAACGTTTCCTGGAATTCATTAATTTCAGTGCGCTGGACCAGCTAATTCTTACCCCCATTAGAAGTAGCAACATCCTTGACCTGGTCATTACTAACATGGGAGACCATTGCTGTACACCAATAGTCAACTCCTCCCTAGTTAGATCTGACCACAAATGAATCACCTTGGAAATCCACCCCCCCCCCCCCACCGCAAAGGTAACCAACATGAAAAACCTCTCCAAAGCTAACTTTGGGCTCCTAAAATAGAGGTGGTTAACTTCACAGTATCCATGCAAATCAAAAATAGTTGCATGACTGCTGAATTATACACCAATGCACTGTACGAACACGTTTACAAATGCATGGATCTCATCATACCCAAAAGAAACAAGATGCTGTCCTCCAAAAAAAGGAAGCCAATCTGGTGGTCCTCTACTATAAACAATCTCTACAACAGGAGGAGGAAACTGATGTAGAATAAGGTGAAGTCCCAAGACTGGAAAACCTCCCTTATCAGCCTCAACAAAAAGTTGAGATCCCTCATCAAGTCCTCTAAAGCTAGCTATGAAAACAGAATTGCAGCAGATAGATAAAGACAACCACAAGACCTTATATAGTTATGTAAAGAATCTCCATGGCAATACCCAGATTTGCTGTGAACTACTGCACAATGGTACCCCCTATACTGAGCCAACAGATGTTGCCAATATACTGGCCAACAGATTCAGTGCCAAATTTACCCCTCTCTCCTCCCCCAAAGGGCCAATCACAATACCAGTAGATTGTGAGGCACCCAGTATTACTGCTGCACAGGATAAAACAGCACTGTCCAAGGCCAAGAATACAGCTTCTATGGGACCTGACAATATCCCTGGCTGTGTTCTACATGAACTACAGAGTGAACTGACACCTCACCTGTGTGCCTTGTTCAATCACAGCCTCACTTCAGGCTTTGTCCCTACTGATTGGTGCACTAATACAGTAATCCCTCTCCACAAAGGAAGAGCGATTACAAACCCTGGGAACTATTGCCTCATTAGCCTGATGAGTCTGATATGCAAAGCTATAGAACACATCATCATAGACCTAATAAACAAGGATATAGGGAATCTCCAAACTCTGGATCCCAAGCAGTTTGGTTTTGTGAAGGGTAGATCTTGCCTGCTCAACCTAGTCAACTTTTTTGAGTCAGTCACCAGAGCTGTGGATGAAGGGAAGATGGATCATAGAGCCTACCCTGATCTGGCCAAGGCATTTAATACCATTCCTCACTCAGGAATCGGAAAAACTGACTAAGCTAGGCATCAGCCTCTATATCACTAGGTGGGTTGCAAACTGAGTCACAGATAGAACCCACAGTGTGAAAAAAGCTGACTCTGTCAGCCTGCCGACCAGTCACAAGTGGAGTCCCACAGAGTTTGGTCCTGGGTCCTGTCCTGTTTGGTATCTACTTCTCTGAAGTCCAGGCCAACACGAAGGGACTCTGGCTGACAAAGTTCACAGACAATTGCAAGTTGGGAGCTATTATCAACACCCCAAGTAATAATGACATCCTACAGAAAGGCTTCACTGAGACCAATGACTGGTGTCAGAACCATGGCCTTAAGCTCAATGCCAGAAAATGTCGTGATCCCCTTTGGGAAAAAACCCCGTTCCCATAAATTACCATATTAATGGTAGTCTACTGAACACAGGAGACGTTACAAGATATCTGACTGCAACCTCTCTTTTGAACACCACATTGCCACTGTGGTCAAAAAGTCCTATGTGACACATCTCATTAAGGGTTTTGTATCCAGGAAGAAAGATGTCATTGTCTCCCTCTACTTTTCACTCTAGCCCAATCATTGAGTACAATGCCCAATTTGTCATGTACCTCATTAGACACCTGCAACAACTGGAGAGGCTGCAAAAGTACCTCACAAAGAGGTTCCTAGGCCTTAAACACTTGTCCTGTATGGACAGACTCAAAAAACTCCAACTATTCTGCCTCATATTGCCTACTTAGAGGCAATCTCTGCTTGACTTACAAAGCCATGTCTGACCCAGCTCTTTTAGAAATGCTATATCTAAAGACTTCCCATACATGTCAAACAGAGCACCTCAGTGGTCCTCTTCAAGAGAAATCTTGAAGAGCTGATGAGAAATAGAAAATTCATCCGTGGGATCACTAAAGTAGCTCTACTCTGCAAAGGCACTGGGAACTAAGGTCAGGTGGCATGATGCCAGGGTAACCCTATGGGCTAGGCTTGTAAAGGCTCCAGGGCCATTAGCCTAGTACAGACCTATGAGCCTATGGTGGCCAAGTGTCTCTAGTCCCTGAAAAAAAATTACGTAACATGTAGTTTTGGTTTTGTGAAAGTTCTATGTTGTCATCTCGGTAACCTGAAATTTGGGTAAGTGTAAATTCGGTCTATAGAAGTAGATCCATATATATATATATATATATATATATATATATATATATATATGTGTATGTGTATATATATATATATATATATATATATATATATATATATATATATATATATATATATGTGTGTGTGTGTATATATATATATATATGTATGTGTATATCTATATATATATATATATATATATATATATATGGGTCTACTTCTCTTCATAAGTACATCACTTTGAAAAAGAAGTAGACCCAGACGTATGGAAAAATGCACTTAACCAAAAATGCACTTCCGTGAAGAACATTTCAACGAACTGTTAAGGAATACTGAGGCGCTGAAGCACATTACAATGGGGTAAAGGGAATTTACCTCTTTCCCCACTGTAGTGCGATTGGTATATTTAAATGGGGGTGTGTGGGGGGCACAGCGTTCCTGGTCGGTTCGTTTGAAATGTTCTTTGCGAAAGTGCACTTTTGGTTAAGTGCACTTTCGCGTAAGTGTGGGTCTACTGTACTTTTTCGAAAAAGTGTTCTTTTGATGAAGTACAGTAGATACATATATATCTATAAATACATATATATATATAACTTTATATATTTTATATATATATATATATATATATATATATATGACTATATATATTATATGTATATATATATATATTTTATATATATATATATATATATATATATATATATATATATATAATGTATAGGCCAGTAAAAATATACCCATTGTAACATGATATGTAGTTTTAATAGGCTATGAAACTGTAATTCCCATTCCCTTCCAATCCTATACAAGTAGATTAAGGACTTAATTACCATGTAGATTAACAATATAGCATCATGGTGTTAGAGATCACGTTTGATCTAAATGTCAGCATATGAAATTAGAGATCACGTTTGATCTAAATGTCAGCATATGAAATTCAGGGAAGGAAGGAGTAAAGCAAAGCTGGCTTACCTTGCAGAAAAGCAAATCTGCTACCAAAAGCAGAAGCTTTACAATTTTTGGACCTCTGCTGATAGACTGCCACAGCCAGAACATAAACCCCTGCTTTCTTCATCCCCTCCTAAGTAGTGCAAACATTGTGAGTCATTTTGATTTCCACTTTCTTGACTGTAAAACAAATGCTAAGACACATAAACCTTCCCTGCTCCCAAACTGTAAAATATAGAACATACAGAGTCTTCTTCTCCTCTATCCACGCATTTACAATAGTCACATGCAGGAACTTTTTCTTTTTAAAATTAAAACCCATATCACTTTAAGTAGACAAACTCACTTCAGAATTCCTAAAGCTCTCAGTATTGACTATGAATGTGTAGTAACAATACTTAATCTCTCTTATAGAAGATCTTGTTCCTTCTGTCTGGTTAAAGGCATTTACTGTAAGTAAAGATGGTGCATCACTGGCCATAACCAATTAATCACCTCTGGCCTTATTATCTCCTTATCAAAAGTGTTAGAAAAATATGTGCACTGTGTCGCACTTCATGAAGCTATACAGTTAAGCTCATTCATACTTCCTGTAACACCAAATAAATTAAGACTCATTTTCAAGTCACAGCATGACTTTAAATAACCATATTGAACAGACATTGCCTTGATGGACATCCTTGATTTCATATATGCCCAGCTAAACAACAACTAATTTGTTGGGATGGCTCCCTGTTATGATTCCAAGACCTGTAATTGTGAGTGTCACAATTACAAAACTGTTTTTCTCTAAAGTCTTTTTTTTTCTGAGGGGTATGCCCCACAACATTCCATAGTGTGGTGGTCAGCATTATCATACCCCCACTATTTATATATATATTACTAACTCTCAGATTGCTGTACCTCAGGAAAAACATAACACTTTGAAGTACAGTGTTCTTAGACTTAGAATATGCAAATCCTCATTTTTGCAGACTGTCTCAGTAACGGTCTTGAATTTACAAATGTTATATGTTGAGACACTCTTTTTTTAAATGCCAGGATTTTGATACATTTGATCATAATATATGACTACTCTGTTTAACTACAGTCTGTCACTCAGTGCCATCATGTGGGTTGTTACAAAATACGTTCTACTCATTACTGTGGAATAAATACATACGTAACTGTGGAATAATGCAACCTCTTACTCTTTCCAATAGTGCAAAAAGCCTCTGTATTCTCAGGGTTAGGACTTCTCACTTCTGAATCTTATTCAATGATGTAAGAAGTCACAGTGGAGATGGCAAACTGGCATAGTATGTGTGACAAAGGGGGATACTGCCAGCACAGCTATCTGGAATTTTGTAAATAATTATATGTAATTTGTGAATATCAACATGATTTATATAAGATGCTTGTGTTAAAAATGTATTAGAATGGTATGTCATGTGTATATCAAACTGCTGGCACAGAAGTGTGTATTAAAAGGGTATTTTACAAAGTCCTTGTGATTAAAATGTAACCACAGTGTGCCCTACTGGAATAGAGCACAAGTGTACATTTATTTATTTTATTTATTTTTATTTTACATTTGTTAACTGAGTATGTCTGACTGAGCTGAAAAGGCCCTTTTTCAGCAGAGGCCCGGGGAGAAAAGCTCCACATAGAAAAATTACAGATACATTTAGATATTTAGACATGACTATTGTAATTGTTTAAATGTATATATTGTAACAGTGGAAACTGGAATAAGGACGTTAACTTCAGAAAAATAGCTGAAATTAAATTACTTTATGTCTGTGCAATAAAAGATAGTATCTTTCAGTTTTCACTGCAACAAGAGACACGGAGAGATGTTTCTGCATTGTCTTCAGAGTGAAATGATTACTACCTCTGAAAGTATGAAATAATGCAATTGTTTTATGACTTGCAGCATCTGCCAAAGATCTGAGGTCTATGTATTTTCACAGGTAGATGCTAAATACTGCCAAGCTTCCAGCAGTGGGGGTTTTACCTGGGATAGAGTCAGATGAGAAGTAATGATGCCATTCTGGAAGCTATCCCACCAGTAATATTTGAGATGTTAATTTGAGAGGTCTCTTAGTGAGACAGTGCATTCTGTATTCGGTCTTGGACCCTGACAAGAACCATTCACCACAACATCTGCCTTGCTTTTTAAATACATTTCTAGGGTATAGTAACTCTCTTAGATACAATCAGGAATTTAGTGAAGCTTAGTTTAGATATTTTTCTTTATTTATTTTAGACTGTCCTGCAATGTTGTTTTAAATATTTTCTGTGGTTTTGAACTCTGATATCACTGTGAATATGTACTGTACATTTTCTTGTTCTTTCATTATTTATTATTATATATATTTAAACCTTTCATTGCGGCTGATCTATGTAGAGATACTTAAGTTGTGAGAGTACTTATATATTTATTTGGTGACACTGTGCGGGCCACTCCTAATAGCATTGCTCTTGGTCAAACTACAGTTTGTATTAATATTAGTATTACACGGTAAGATTGCACACCCTTTGTTAAGGGCCTTAAAGTAGCTGATAAGGAGTTGACTAGTGGCAGTGGTATAGTATGGGCAGATGGGAACATAGCTAGTAAACCTGTGCCAGCGTCTCTCAGGCATGTGTGTGTGTAAATCAAAACTCAGAGAGTGTAAATCAAAACTCATTTGTATAATGGAACTGTTAGTTGTTAGTAAATGTATTCGTCCATTTCCATTTTTGGAAAAGTTAAAAGAAAGTAGCATACTAAATTTAAAATGACAATTTTGCAATGAATATTGATATATGCTGGAACATTTTTAGAAGATAGTCACCAAATATACTGTGCATTAACAGAAGAATGTCATCATTAGGTATTTAGTAGATATCAGTTCATTACAAGATATCAGTGTATAAATAAATTACACCATAGGTTTAAAGCTGCAATGAATCTTCAGGAAAAATAAGAAGATTACAATAATTTTTCAATACCAGTATTTGTAATTATGTGAGCTGGTCTGAAATTTTGTGTTAGAATGGATGGACAGAATTGTGCAAGAGGTTTGAGATATATTTGTTATAGAAATATTAGACAAACTTGAGGGGAGAAGGATCTTACATTGTGAGGATAAGTGGGTTTGAAAAAAGGTTGCATATACATGCTAATGAATACAATAAATTACAAATAACTTTAATTAAAATAAAGTTATGGTCATCTGAATGTGAAATGTTAGATAAGTAGACATTCTATATATACATTTTATAACTAGGCTGACTACATTATTTCATATTTGGTGTGTAATAGTGTAGAAGTGTAATGCACTTTGCAGGGTTATTTAAAGGTATCATACTATTTTAATTGAGTCCGTTGTCATGGAGTTCCTTTCTTTAGACAAGAAAGATACTTGGTGCTTTGTCTTCAGCTGTTGTGTTAGTTTTATATTTTATTTATAATTATATTTTTCCCCTGTGCCTGCCAGCCATCAACCGCCTCCATTCAGACCCTGTAAATTAGACCCTCCCCCCGTAAGGGAATTAGCCCAGTACAATACAGTACATGGGTGGCAGCCATCTACAGACAATTTCATACCAGCTGTTATAGGTTCGTAAGTAAGTACTAGACTAGCTGCCCTTGTGGGCTATTTTAAGTCTAAACAGTTTCCTTTTGGTGCTCAAATTAACCTATCCTATTTGGTCTGGTACACATACCATGGCCAGTAATTATATAATACCCCTAATAAGATAACTGGGATCACGTCATAGATAAATTGAGGGGACCCAGGCATAGGGTTAAGCACTTAGGAGCTCCCTCTGTCCATTAGTAGTACAGGGGCAGTCCTGGGGTAAATTTTCTGTTTCCCATTGATAGTTACAAATTGCACTTGAATATAGACAGGGATAAACGTTGTTTTATGTGGATGGGGAGTCTGTTTTTGAGCAGTGGTATCCTCTGCGAGATATACCTGTCCCTTCAAGGCATTCTGTTAATATTGCAGAAGAGGTTTAGATCCCTAGACCAAGTATTTCTAATGCCATTTGACTTGTTGATGTGCAATAAATCCATCACTGTTCGGTTAGAGGATGCCTTGTATGCTAGACACAGTTCATCTCTTAATGGTCCGTAGGATACTGAGTGTAGTAACAGGGCTTTGAGTAAGTCCATGTAGAACATGTTCCTCTGAACCAGCAAACCATGAACAAAAAATGAATGTTGTACTTTAAAACAGCTGAGTTGTAGTTTAAATATAGTGTTAAAATCATCAGATAAGTGGGAAACATAGTATTAATGAATTGTGAGCAATATTTGAAAATGTACATTACGTATGTACAAAGTGGGATGTTTGAGAAAAAAAGATAATAAGGCTAGGAAGGAGTTAAATAATTTATGGCAAAAAGGGTTGAGATTGCATTTTTTTGTGTGTGTGATCTTTGAGGTAGAAGTAATGTTATCCACCCTTTATTGTCTTCCAAAGTGCACAAAAGTTTAAGGGATTCCCCTGAAAGACCAATAGTAAGTGTTTGCCAAGTATTCCTGGAAAAAAATGTAACCTATTATTAATGATTTTCTTTTGAAATATTTGAAGAGGTTAGACTCCTATGTAAAAGATACTACAGAAGTTGCAGTTAAGTTGGAAAATGTGACATAGCAATCAAATTACTTTTTGGGAGACAATTGGTGTAGCTTCATTATATCCCAGCATTCACAATGTAATAGATATGGAGGCAATGAACGATTTTTAGGTTCACATCCTACATCATCTTTTTTTATTTGTGAATTAATTTGGTTTAGTTTGACTAATATATATATATATATATATATATATATATATATATATATATATATATATATATTCAAATCTATAGGCAAAAGCAGGGCACTTTGATGTGATCAAGCTTTGCTCCATCCTTTGCAAATTTAATTATGGGATTATTGGAAACATATATCTATATTTATATATACTACTAAGCATTTCAGTAACAATGTTTTTAAATATACAAGATAAATTAATGATTTATTATTTATATGTAAGGGTAGTATAGATGAAGTTAAAGGATTTTCTTTGAAAATTTACAAGAAGATATATTTGATTTAAAGTTTGAATTTAATTTAAATTTTAAGGTTGTTAAGTTTTTAGATTTGTCCCTTGAGAGAAGAGAGAATAATATGATAGTTACTAAAATATATATGAAATAATCAATTGCAAATGCTTTTTTATAAGGGGAAAAGTCACCATCTGAAAAGTTTTATAGTATCTTTACCATATGGAGAATTTTTATGGGCATGAAGAAATTGTAGTGAATTGAATGGTTTTTGAAGGATGCTAAATTTGTAATTCCTTTTTTAAATAGAGGTTATAATAAAGTTGATATTGAACTGGCTTACTGAAAAGCGTGTAGAAGGAAAAGGAAGGAGTTAAGCCAGTAGAAGGAATAGAAAGGAGTTAATTTTTCTTAATGATGTGAATACAAATATTTTTATGAAAAGAAGTAAGTTTAATAAGAAGAAACTAGATGTATGTTTGGTAAGTGAATACAGTACATGCAGTAAAGATTTGATTGGTATTGCTAAAAATAATGCACTGTATAAATGAAAATGGAAATGTTAAAGAAGTGGTCCCACATGCATTTAGCTGATTTTATCTGTAGTGTTCCACCCATACAGTAGTTTAGACATGAAGAGATGTTTGGTCATGCAGTTTATGTTGTTGTTGTGGACATACATTTATTAATCTGATAGAGGTCATGAGACCAAGTGCACTAATGCAGTATCACACTGCTACCAAGGAGTGTGTTTAAACTCCCTTTCTCCCTGTGGTGGCTTGCAAGCTCTGTAGTGATGTCTACGGGAGGTGCATATGAGCTTCAGTGAATGCACGACCTCTAGACAAAGCGGTATACAGCTTGCACCATGGAGATAAACAGGCTCTTAGGCTAGCAGAGTGACTATGCACCCCCTCCAGAATGGATGAGATGAGGTTATCTGCTCAGTCCCATCCTCCCCTGTTGGGTCCCTCCAGTGCTCATGTACTAGTCAGACATGGGTCATCTGGGGCACAGAAAGTGCTTTATACTTCTGTGCCATGGGACCAGATTCCCTTAAATCTATCCTTCAGTAATTATATATTTACTTAATATCATTGAGCTCATATCTCAGTAACCTAGATGCCTTTATTAATGCTAACTTTATCAATGCTAAGCTGATAGTATGAGATACAGCTAGTTCCATGTCTGGTTTTTCAAACTGTATAGAACTCTTCCCATCTCTGACTGCAAATTAAGTCAGTTAGGGTTTAGTTTTGACTGCTTGGCAACAGCCATGTGCAAAGTTGTCTCTTAGGCTGTTGAAAGCAAATGTTTGCTATGACCAGTGACTTATCTTGTCAGACTTTTACCAGTCTGTTTCTCATATCATATCATACTCCACGGGAAAATCTTCCCATTATTTCTGTTGTACTTTAACTACGGACCTTTAGCATTCCAGTCACCTGTGATGAATGTAACATTTGTTTTTTTTTGGTATTAGTTCCATATGTTGCTGCATATCCTTATAAAACTGGTAACTTCCTCTCTTTAGCATTCTTAGTTGATGCATATTGTATCACTGTAATGCTGAATGACTTACTTTACAATCTGACTGAGATCATTCTATAATGGGCTTAAAGGATCATAGGGAAATACTAGGCTAACAACCCTCAATTTTTGGGTTGCAACCAAGCACCAAGTTTGACACCCTTTCATTAACTATGAGAGCTACTCCATTTTTACTTCAAGATTAAAGTCCAAACTGACCCATTCCTCTCCATTTTAGTTCACCAGTTCCCAATATGGCAGTGTTTAATCCTGTCATTTTATCCTTAACCAACTTAACCTTCATTCATCACTCTTATACTCCAAGTTTCAGTGAAGTATAGTTCCTGGCAACATTCAACTTTCCTTTCATCTTTGAGCATGTCAGCAGTTAGACGTTCTTCCATTTTTAATCTCTCAATGCCTTAAATTCTAGCTCTACTCCTACTTGGCTTCTGCTCTTTCACAATGTTCAGTGTCATTTTCATGTCTGTGGTTGCTTTTGTTTATTGGAGTTTCTTGGCAAAAAATCCTAGGGTGGCTTGAAATTGCCTTCTTTAGTGGACCATCCTAGAGAGGTGGAAGACTGAAAGGTGACATTAAGGAGAAGAGTAATGGCCATGATTTGGTCGGGCGTGTGGGTTGGAGACCAGAAGATATACTGAGGGTATCGGCTGTTTAAATTTGCTGGAGGGACTACAGTTTTATTAAATTAACCTTGAAGCCTGATTTTGATATAAATTTAATGTGAGGCTGAATCATTGTGAGTATTTCTTTTATAGAACCATATGTTTTTATCATACAGTCACCTGCACTCATTAGTATTTTGGTGCTTTGAGACAGTAGTTTTTACCCTTTCAGGTAATCTGAAATAACCTGGCTATGATCTTAGTTGCAAGGAGAAAGGGAGTAGTCAGATTTTCCTCCATAGCACCACTCTGTAGTGACAGGATTGGTTATTATTTGGGCACATCTTAACACTGGATAGGCTGTGTAGTGTTTCTACCACTAAAACAATAGGTTCAGGGAGTCCAACATAGTTTTTTGGTTCCTGTAAAGTCACATTTAAAGAGTCAAGGGTTTTTAATGAGTCCAGTAAGATTAGAGAGGTTGGGGTGAGGGAATATGTGGATGAATGTTTAAGGTCTTGCCGTGGTCAGTACTCAAGGTGTAATTAAGACTACAGTCTTGCAGCCCAGATTTTAGCAGATACTTGGTTTCACAGTCTATTCTAAATATCACATGCACAATAGGTAGCCTTTGTTGCTGTAAGATCAGAAGGATGTGGTTTCTATTCCCACCCTGGGTGCATGAATCAGTTTCCAGTATTCATTTTACACTGCAGCATATGCTGTTCTCCAGTGTGTGTGTGTGTCTTTCTTTGGATAAGACTTTAAACCCAGGGCCCCATCTGCCTGAGTTGATGGTAGGTCAGGTGGATGTAAAAGATCCCATGGTACCTATTAGGAAGAGTACAGGAAGTTCCCCTATGCCCAGGCTAAATTTTCTCTAGTAATATAAATACCACCTCAGGTCTCTGCAGAAAAGAAGTCACCACCCTAGAGGGACTAACCCAGTCAGCAAATGATGAATAACAAATAAATCAAAGGTGGATCGATAAGTAGTAACATTTCCCTGTCTTAGTAAGCACTGGTATTAATGACATTTAATTTAAAAAGGATAGGTCCTGCTATGATGGCAAAACAATGTTACTTGGGCTGCATTCAGACGTGTTACTGTTTTATGTTCAAAAATGTGTGATCCTTGGAACAGCAAAAATTTAACTGCAATTACAGGGAAATACACATGCCACACAATACTAAGGGTATTCATGAATTTGCTGAATCTCAAGAGTATTCACTCTTCTGTGTGGTACAGCAATCATGGAGTTAGTGTATATATATATGTAGTGGAGGTATGGGGTGCAGTCCCCTGTCCACATTGAGGGGATGTAGAGGGCATTCTCCCTGCAAAAACTACTTTTTAGTTGTTATCCCAAGTGTTGCAGTTCTGTTTTGAGGTTCACACTTACTTTTTCTGAATTTCAGAACTTGCATTAAAGAGTCTTGAAATTCTTCTCTGAGGAGAAAGTCAAATTTCTAGAACTTTTTACATGTCTCTAATCAGCCAATCACAATTAAGGTTTTTTTCCACTGAGCATACCTTTCAGTGTTTTAATCACTTCTGACTTGATGATGAGCTGAGAATGGGATTGAGAAGCAAATTTTTTCAGTTGTGGTAGATCGAGAGATACGAGAAAGAGCTGAATTTCATGATAGGAAACTGGTCATCAAAGCAGATCTGTGTGCCATAATGTAATATAGAAGGTTTGGCAGGAATTATTAATAGTATTGTAGCATGCTGCCATTTTATTGCCAGTATGTATTTTATGAATTGTCCTCTCCATCCTTCATCTTTTTGAAAGATAATCTGAAAATTTACTAAACAAATCTGTCTACGCAGAGTGGACTGAGTCTGTCAAGCTATAAAAACTGTATGGGTCTTGTTTTTATTGCCACAAGAACTTTTGGGTTATCTATGTACCTTTAATCCCTTGTTAATCTTTGAAGTAGGAGATCTTGCATTGTCTAAAAGCCTGAGAATGAGATTTTATTGTCATGCCTTTTACACAAAAGGACTTTAGCTGCATTGATGGTGCCAGAGTTTACAAGTTTCCCAACATGTTAAAGTAGACATAGAAGCTATAGAGTTATGTTCTGGAAAATGAGATAGAAAATTGATACACTCTTTATCTGTCTCTGTCGCATTTTGACCTTGTCAATGGATGTGTTGTCAAGGCAAAGGTCATAGCAATGGCATTGTGTTCTGATAAAGGACAGGGGCAGAAACTTATTTCTGTGACGTGGTTTAATAGTCAACTGAATGTGAAAAAGTAGTCAGCATGACTGTTCTATTGCATCCAAGGCTGCAAATGTGTAACCAAGATTAGAGGTGTGTGTGTAAATCTCTGTGACATCTGCCAGGTCCCTGTCTGCCTTCATTGAGAACATTTTGGGCTTTAATGTAGCTTTCAGTTTCTGCTTGACAGTGGTCTACAACTAAATCAATTGATACATTAAAATCTTTCCCCACAAATTCAGTAGACAGTGTCTTATTTGGGGGTTTCTAAATCAGCAAAGAGGTTAGTGAAAGTGCTGGAGAACTCCAGGGTTAGGCACATCTGATCTCAATATGATGACTTTTCCTTTTATTGACTGTGCCACTAATTGTCTGTCTCAGAAAGTTCCTAAGCAGTAAGAGAACCCTTCTTGTCAACGTCTTTGAAGTTACAAAAAAAAAAAAAAAACTTGATAACCATTGCAGCAAGGAAATAAGAGTCTTGTGTTTTGTAAGTACCTTGATTTCATGACAAAAAATGCCAGTTTTGCAGTCATTTGTAAAGCTGGTGAAGACCTTCACTTTAATCTTCAAACTCTCTAATATTATAGCAATAACCCATGCCTGGGTGTGGGTAATGCTGGATTTACCCACGGTTGGTGTGGTTTGGTCACGAGGGCGAAGCCCGAGTGGCCTAACAAAGACAACCGTGGGTAAATCCAGCATTACCCATGCCCAGAAGTGGGTTATTGCTATTATACAATGACATTATTTAAGAAAAAAATACTTACTTTTCTTAAATAATGGCATTGTATAATGCCTCCTTGCTGCCCTTCCGCAGCTGTCTGGTATTCTGCGTCAGTTCTGATGTACTGCGCATGCATATGCTTATGCAGTACATCAGAGCTGTGGGTGGAAGCATGATATGTAGTTTTAATAGGCTATGAAACTGTAATTCCCATTCCCTTCCAATCCTATACAAGTAGATTAAGGACTTAATTACCGTGTAGATTAACAATATAGCATCATGGTGTTAGAGATCACGTTTGATCTAAATGTCAGCATATGAAATTAGAGATCACGTTTGATCTAAATGTCAGCATATGAAATTCAGGGAAGGAAGGAATAAAGCAAAGCTGGCTTACCTTTAACGGAGATCTTCCTTTCTCCGTTGCTTTTTACAAAGTGTCTCGCTATGTTAAAGGAGTTTAACAAAGCAAGACTGCTTTAAAAAAAGCAACAGAGAATCTCCGTTGCTTTTTTTAAAGCTGTCTCGCTATGTTAAACCCATTTAACATAGCGAGACAGTTTTAAAAAAAGCAACGGAGAAAGGAAGATCTCCGTTAAATTTTTTAAAGCTGTCTCGCTATGTTAAACTCCTTTAACATAGGGAGACAGTGTCTAAAAAGCAACAGAGATCTTGCATTCTCCCTTGCTGTAAAAAATACTTATACTAATGGAAAAAGTCTGGGCGACCGGACCTTTTTCCATTAGTATAAGTCTGATTTACAACGTGCACGCTGACCAAACAGCATGCACGTTTTGAAATATTAATGGAGGATAATTGTTAATACATTCATCTGTAGTGAACTAGAATAATTCTACAGCAGATAAACTACAGTCAGTTAACAACTGTGATGGATGAGAGGAAGAAAGGGGAAAACAGGGAAGGGCAATGAAAGGACATTTTATTTGTAGGTAAGATGGGAAAAAAGAAAAACAAACAAAATAACAAGACATGTTAGGGTTAAAATAAACATTATGCCATAACAGTTACTGACTTAATGTGGTAAATATTAGCACAATCAAAATGAGGAATGTACTTTGACCATTCATAGTGTCTAAGCAGCCATGCTGTTTTCTACCATGGGACCGCATCCATGTTTTGTGAGTGATTGGAGGAGTTCATTATTCCTTTTGCGATACTCTCTAAATGATTTTTTTCTGAGTTTTTTTTGTAGAAGAAAACAGTTTAGAACCTAAGTCAGTGTTTGTAGGGGTGGAATAGCTTCCTGATGTGTTCCGGGTTTTCTAGGTTATCACTGCTGTTGATTGTAGAGTCATCCACATCAGAGAACTTATTCTATGTCTGTACTGAATATAACATGCACTGATGACTTGTGCAACACTAACCTTTAGAAACTCAGGGTTGTTGTAGCCAGCTGATGTCCATAACCATTAGAGTGCCTGCAAAATATTCCAACTAACAACTATATCACACCCAAACAGTTCTCTCATGCCGTGCTGACAAGGTCATAAGAAGGCCGAAACATGCATATCCACAGCTAGTGGGGTTTGACTTTACTGGCCTCAATGTATCCATTAACAGACTTAGCAAAAAGTCATAGACATTCAGAAGCCATGTAGCTGAAACACTTGATGTCCTTAAGAGATAATTTGCATATGTCCCATGTCCTCTATTATAAGAGGTTTAAGGAATCACACAGTGAAAACTCTATCTTGGCTAGGTTTTTACTGTAGTTTTTACTAACTAGATTGGCTGTTTGACTTATCTACTGTGTGATTTATTTGGTAGTTGGGATATTTTTCAGGTACCTAAATGGTTATCAACATTAGTTGAGTACAACACCCCATATTTCTAAAGGTTAGCAAAACAGCCCACTTATACTGTGCTGATGAGGTCATAAAAGACTGAAACTTGCATGTCCACAGCTAATGGGGTTTGGCTTTATTGGCCTGAATGTATCTTCTAACAGACTTAACAAAAAGTCATGGGCATTCAGAAGCCATAAAGCTGAAACACCTGATATCATTAAGGGATCATTTTCATATGTCCATCGTCCTGTATTATAAGAGGTTTAAAAATCACACAGTGAAAAGTTAGCTTAGCTAGATTTTTATTGTAGTTTTTAATAATTAAATTGGCTGTGCATCCTTTTTTGCTATGTGATTTGTTTTTAAAGATTCTAAAATGATTATTCTTAAAATGTTTTGTAATATTTTGGAGTTTTTCTGCCAAGACCTCCACTGAAAATGGGCTCCTATCCAACTGGACCTACCCAGTAAACAAATATCAATAACTAAATAAATAAGAATACAAGTGAAAACTGATCAAATGACAGCAGGGAGAATGTCCTCAGAATTGTCTAAATTTGAATTCTGTTTAAATGTTGATAGAAGATTAAGTAATGATACACAGGGTGCCTTACATGGTATCTGGGTGAGTGGGTTGTGGGACAGCAGTGAAAAACATGGAGATGTGGCTATATCCTATAGATGTAGAACTTATTTGATTTGCAATCAACTGCTGATATACTTGAGTTTTTGCAGGAAGGCTGCCCCATAGTTTGAGTACAATAACAGACATAGCATGGTTAGGTGTGGAAAGTGAGTTGTTGTCTATGTAAAATGAGTGCATTATGAAATTAAGTATTGTTAGATGTTGTAGTGGACATCTGATATTTTTTGAAGTGGCAGTAGGTTGAAGTGCAAATGATCAAACCCAAATGGCTGAGAATGAATACTTCAGAAAAGAAAAGAAAAATGTAAAAATCTGTTTTTGTACGGACGTTACTGGCTGTTCCTAATCACACTCTCAAGAGTCGGTATACGCATGTTATTTGCATGCATGTGTGTGTGTGTGTGTGTGTGTGTGTGTGTGAGATATATATATATATATATATATATATATATATATATATATATATATATATATATATGGATCTATGTCAGATGATTGGGTTTTCAGAAACTCGAAATTTGCATGGTTGACACCATATGATCGAGTTTCTGAAAACTTAAACATAAAAAAACCCACAAAAATAACACACAAATCTACCTTTTTTATATTTTTGCAGGGGAGCAAGCCTCCCTGCACCACCATACCCCCTGAAGTTATATATACCAACTCCGAGATCACACCAGAATGAGGAAAAGAGTAAATTTCCCAATCTGTACTTTATCGCAATCTCCATTCAGAAGCGTTGGGTTTTCAAAAACTCAATCGTATGGTCTCGATCAACTGACAGGGACCCAAATGTATATATATTTTAACAGGTGGTATGAGGGGTATGTGGTGGCTCTCTCTCCTGCAAAATACATTTATTTCTTTGGCAGTATTTTTATTATCAGCAGTTTGGGTTCTATTATTTCTGGTTTGGGTTTATGACATTTCAAAACAGTGTAAGAAACTTCTCTGTGTGGATGCTATATCTAGTTTGTCACTGTATAGTAATCAGATCACATAATGGTGGTAGAAATAGCGAACTTAAACTTGTTCCAAGTCAAAAAATAATAAAAATATATAATTTGAAATATTGTACAGAATTACTTAGTATTCAGAAGTAATCCAAGCAGGGTAGGCAGTCTGTTTCCAGTCAAAAGTCCTTTCTTAAGTACACAGACTCCAGTCGAAAATCCTTTATTATCCAGTTTCTTACACTGTTTTGTTTTTGGACCCACTATACTTGTTTACTGGGTTGTTGGAGACTTCAGGGATACCATGGAGATTACTTGAGCCGAAAAACTGTTCAGCAAACTCCGACCGACGCCTAAGCGTTCGTCGGTTGAAGGAAGCACAGGCTAAACAAGCTGCTACGTCGTGGTCTGGGCCTAAACAAGGTAAACAGTAAGAGTGGAAATCTTTATGAGGTATTTGTTTCTCACAAGTTAAACAGTTATTCACTTTTTCTGACATCGGCTGAGGCAAGAAAGAGTCCCCAATGGGGTACTTAGCTTTTTAGAAGTCTTCGAAGTAGTATTCGGTAGTAGTAATCTCTGGATCTGACCGACCGGCACTTGCGAACAGCTTCTGCTTCGGGCGCCACGCGGCAAGAAAGACTGGGGAAAATGGCGTCGGCTGATGCCTTTATACCCGAAAACCAGCAGAGATGACGTCGGGTGAAGTGCGACACCAGCCGAGGCCAGACCCAGACTTTGGAATCCGGCCGACCGAAGGGCTGCCTGACGACAGGACAACCCATTTGTAAGGACTGCAGATGCTATCCTGTTCGGACATCTACATTTATGGTAGGTACAAAACTGTACTTTTTTTGGTTTATGACATTTCCATACATTATCATAAATTCACTGTAGTTACTAGTTTTGAGGACAGTTTTGGGGTGAAAGTGTTGTGTAGAATTTTCTATGCTAGTTTAAGAAATAGCAGGTCAGAATTTTCTGTTTTTTTTAAGCCACCTTATTTGTTTACTGCATCGAAGGACATGCGTGAATGGGCGTGCCTACTCTGAAGGTTAGGCGTTGGGTTGGCAACTCAGCACCATCAAAATCTATTATCAATCATTAGCAAACCGGAGTTACGCTGTGGCGACCCCTAACCGGGAAAAGCCAAAAAGACAAACAAACATTTGTTTACTGCATACATTTGAGCCAGTAAACTTCTCTGTGGTAACAACCAGCAGAGAGACCTCAGTAGCATATTAATGAAATGCAAATGAGAGGGAGGGCTACAATATCATGAAAATGTAGAACAGTGGTGGCTTAGAATGATGGCGAGATTACTTACAAAGAGATAGGATAGAGGGGGCATTGTGATATTCACTAGAAGAATTTCTGCATAAACTGGGTTTGTGGAGAATATATTTCCTCCCATCATGAATGAGTAAGATTTATTAGGTAGGTTTTTGTTGAAGCAAAAAATGTTGATGTATCAAAGTTGAAACTATGTAGGGAGTTTAAGAGCTGGGTGTGGTTGATAATACTGAACACCATCAATAAGTCTAGAGTAAAGAGTACCAGTAAGAAGAACCATAATCGGACAAAGTAAGTATATTGTAGGTAAGGGCAAGACAGCTGTCACTGTGCTTCTGCCACTGCAGAATTCCTGATGTTGGGTTAATAGCAAACTACATTAATAGAGAAAATAACCTGTTTGGTCATAAGCTGCTTTCTTCAAGCAGCTTATCTAACTGCAGTAGTACAGAGACAGGTGAGTAGTCCGATGGCGTAGCTGATACTTTAATTTTCCTCATTGAGCATGTGTGTGTGTGTGTGTGTGTGTGTGTGTGTGTGTGTGTGTGTGTGTGTGTGTGTGTGTGTGTGTGTGTGTGTGTGTGTGTGTGTGTGTTGTGCTGATCTTATCAAATCTAAAAGGTAAGTAGAGGGTAAAAAAAGAAAGGCTTGCCTTGTTTTTCTACATGTCAAATGTTACACATGTCACTTGAAGATAACTGGCTGCAGACAAGAAATTATTTATGGAGAATGCACTACGTTAATGAAAGAAATTCTGGGATGTAGTGAACAGAAAAGAGCATAGAAGCAACATTATGAGTGGGTGATTCAGATAAACCTCACTGCAAATGTGGTCATGCTCAAAGGAGGCAAGGCTGCTCAATGCCTTTGCATTGATATTTATGTTAAGTGCTATATGTCTGCATTCATTATTGCAGGTCTTTAAGTTGGTTGATTTTTTTTTTATTAGTGCAAAATCTCTGAAATTCCAAACTGTGAAATATATTTTCACACTGCATGTCCTTCCAAGAAATTTTCAATGCTGACACATTTTTACCTGCTGCCTCCATCCTGCATCCCTCTTCTAGAGCATGACCTTATCAGGATTATCTAGAATTACAAAACTACTTCTAATGAGAAGAATAAAGTAATTTGAGAAAGAAATTTCATGTTTTCTAATGTTTATTTTAAAAGAGATGTATTTATTTGGTTTGTACGTGTGCTTCAGTTATATAATCAGAACCATACTCTTGGCTTCTTGATCTGTCAACAGAACCTAGGAATGTATTACACACTATAAAGGAATGCTTTGGCCCTTAGCATATTTCTCTCAGTTATGTTTATGTTGAAAATAAGTAGTTAATTAGATTCATTAGCTTGAGCCAAAGGAATTGTTTAAGATTAAATTTGATTTGAAGGCCTGTGTGGCTCAGTGTTTACATTATTATCTTTGGAAGTTAGATTCATTATTAAACATATACTGACAGCCCCGTTTAGTTGTTTTATGTGAAGCACATAACTCCTCTGCTTCTCAGTGGTCAAGTACCAGATTGTTTTTGTTTTGTCTTCATTAACCAGACATGACCACCCCATAAAGTATGCATATCTGCAGGAGTAACCCTGGTTCTTTGGTCTGTTCCAGTGACTTGCCCAGATTTAAACTGTACTGAAGAGCAGACTGCAGGAATCAAACTCATGTCTGCAGAGTGTGACCCATTTCTGGTTTATTACCTTAACAACTAAACTGTTCTTGCAGCCTAACAAAAAGCTTTAATATCTGGGCTGCCATTCTGGCAAGAAAAAGAACTCTGATACTGGCAACATGAGGTCAGTTAACAAGTAAGGTGTCATGGGACTGGTCAGGGGTGGGCAGGATCTACTGCTAGCTCATCTTTTGTTTTGCGATAAGAGGATGGAGGTTTACGCTGAGTCTGGACAGAGGCCTGTGGTGGAGGCTGGGTGGTTCTCACCCAGGTAGGCAAATGAGATGAGGTGAACTGGCAAATTGTTCAGAATGGAGAGATGTCATGCAGAGCCATGCAGGCACAAACCTCAGTAACATCACTGTGTACTGCACACAGGGGAAGGGTAAAAGGATAGGCGTTAGGAAAACCCTTCCTTCAATTACAATGGCATCTTTCTGGGATGCTAGTACTTGTAATCTCCTTCACAGTAAGAGAGATGGAGGAGGGCACTGGGACATGAAGTGACATAAGGAAGAAAGAAATTGTGACCTGATCACCATATGCAGTCATGTTGCCTTACAACAGTGTAGCTTTTTCTTGCATACTGTGGCATTTCATAGTCCACTCATCTACAGCATTGCCTTTTCTGTATCAGTAATATTTTCTTGCAAACCATACCTTGCAGAATTGCACAATGTTAATCTAGATACCCCTGCCTCACCTTACTCATGCATGCTTATAACCCTTACCTTGCCTCTATCCTTAATCTTAATCTTACACATCAATTTACAAAACTCCTTTCCACTAACAGTGAACAAAACAACACACTCAGACACACACATGCATTCACCATCAAAATATACCCAATACTATACACCTATCTTCTAACCTAGACCTTGTTCTAATCCTAAGCTCCAGTCACTCACAAACTAACACACAGACACACCCAATATTTTTGTTGAGCAGTTAATCCCATTAGACCAGTGGCCTCATTTCATTGGAATTCTGACTAAGGGGAAATTTGGCCAGGACATCCCAGACCTTCCTCTACTCTTTAGACATGATGTGTTTTTTGTCTGAATATGGTTTACCTATGAAAGCTTTAAAAAGATCTTTCACTGAAGATGAACCTGGTGATGGCCATGCTATTTCCTGGAGTCAAGTCATGAACAAAACTGATGGAGTTACAATGTTGAGTGCTAATATACAGGAAGTGACAATAACAGACAGACAGTGCCAAAATGGAAGATGTGTCATGAAATAAAAGGAGAACATTGGTCTGGGACTATGAGGTTGAACATGAATGGACTTGTTAATTCATATGCTTCAGTGGTAAAGAAAAATGTTTCAAATCCTATTCTTAAGAAGTCTACTTTATTACCAGTTGTGCAGATTTCATCCAAAACTGAATCCACAATTAATCGATGCAGTGTATGGGCCAATCTCATACTACGTTTAGATTTCCTAATTAGGAGACAAGAGCATTTATTAATGTTTTTCTGACATTATTTTGAAACCGCTACAGCTGCAGACCATTTTATACATTTGTGTGAAACCAAGCAGTTGTGTCTGCCATGGGTTCAATATCATTTCCATGCAATGCCTATGAACACCAGATGAAAACTAATTGTACCATTTTGAACCATTGACATGGATTGCACTCAACTTATAAACCTTTTCCTCAGTCTGTCAGAATGTTTTCGATATTATCAAAATGTATGATGAATGAAAGCTCTGATGTGGGGTGTAGGAATTATGGAATGTACAAAGATAGTAGAAGATAAAGTAATCCATGTGCCAAGAGTGGTTAATATTGCTGGACATAAAGCTTACATTTTCTGTAAAATCCATTGTTGCATTTGTTACTTTTGTGATGATAACCAGAATCTTTTGCAACAAGGTTTGCACAATGTGGGGAGATTGGACAATTTAAAGCAAAAATGTGAAAGATATTGTACAAAATTAAGGAATACACAGCATTTTGGTTTGATTGTAGCTCATTCAAATGCACTGACAAACAGGTAGCTAGTTGTAAAAAACATGTAAGGGATGAACCTGTAAAATTTGTAATCATTTTTAGTGCTAGTGGACCTGAAGTTTTGTTAGAAAAGTGGGGAGGGGAAGGGGAAGGGGATATGTACAGTACTGTTTTAGGAAAGAGAGTTAGAAAAAAAAAAGGTATGAAAAACACTGTCAAAAAGGGAAGGGGTAAAGTCAAAGAAGAAAGAATTTTTCCCAGACGTTGGACAGACAATCCTTGGAATAAAATCTTAATACTTGTAGACACATTACAAAAGGACAGAATTTCTTCTACATGAAATTGAAATGCCATAAACTAAGATGAACTTATGTGAATATATGCCAGTAAAGGTTATACTAGTTCTATGAGATTATTCCTCTTTATAACCTTATTGGTTAATCCTTTTCATTGGACCACCTGTAAATATTGTACATATTGTTATAGTTATTAACTATTTTCTTTTATTTTGAATTGTAATTTAAAATTTACTGTATCATAATTTGTCTACAAACAAAAAAAATAAAAATTATTTAGCAAAAAAAAAAAGGGAAGGGGTAATTTATTGCCCCGTACTGTGAAAGTTAGTGGTCTTATTAATGAAAATAGGCAGATTTCTATAGTATATTTTTGTGGTGATACTGATGCTAATATTGCTTGCTTTTAGATGTTACGAAGTTAATAGAATTACAATAGAGACAAGAGCAGGTAATGTGGGATAAAACTGTCTTACAGAATTGTGGGAAAGATTTGTGTTCTGGTATAGCTGTGTCACTGCTTAATGATATTCATTTTTTGGATGTCATTGTAGGTATACCAGGTAGATTGATAACATGTGATATGAGGATTGAAATAGGGGGACATTTAAATTGCTGGCAGTATATGTCTCTATTAATATAAAAGATAGAGAAGAATTGTTTGATATGATAAAGATCTTAGTGACTGTTAATTTGAGAATAGTGCTACTTTGAGACTGGAATTGTAAGTTAGGGACAGCAATAACAACAAAAAATATAATAGATTGGATATTAATCTAATTAATGACACATTAAGATAAAGTAAACTGATTTTATGGCAAAGAATGAGACAAATATTTAGAAGATGAAAATTAACTACAGAGCTATATTATTTTTTCATATTCAGTTTCTTGTGCATTAATACAAGCTAAACTTATTAAAGTTCCTATAACTGAGCCTGTGTCTATTTTCATTCATGTTGGAGAGGATAATAAGGCAATAATAGAAGGTAAGGGCATAAAAAATTTGAATGGAACCTAAAGAATTGCAGTTGAATTAGCTGTCTTGTGGAGGCAACATATAGGTATTTAGAAAAAGAAAGGGAAGGTTTATGCTGAATAATGAGAGGAGGCCGGTGTTATTAAAAGAATCATCAATATGTTATACAATGTACTAGACTGGATATAACCCTTTTGGTAATTAAACATATTAAGCAGGATACATGCTGGGATGTAATTGTGTCTCAAGAAAATATTATGGCAGAAGTTAAGAATTATGTCAGTCGCCCTGCTAGACAGGGGTCCAGGGAAGTAAATAGTGTGGGAAGAAATAGCCAGGAGATTGTTATGACTATGCTTGTATAGGCCCTAGGGCTGATAGCCTAGTACAAACCTATGAATTATGTGGAAAAAATATATCCTTCTACAGAGCTGCCTTTTATGTACTAAAATGTAATGGTTGAGTAAAGAACATAAACTTTTAGTCAGGCATACGAGTTTAGTAGAGACGAATATAATTTTTACAAGGTAAAGGAGGAATCCTTGCTGAGATTAGATGCAGTGTTTATAAACGCAGTGAATAAATGGTTAGGTCACAGAATTGATGCTAAACAAATTTGTGAAGTACTTATTCGGTTTAACTTTAAAAGGGGGCAGACAGGAGATGCATTATTTAACACTTGCCATAAATGTTTTTGTCAAGCTTACTTGCTAGGTTAAGTACAACATGGCATAGTAAATCTCAACAAAGGATTTGTGGTATGAAAGGAAAAGATGTTACTGACATGTTAATGTTAATCAGAGCAAAATGGTGCAGTGGTGCACTGGTAGTGTTATCACCTCACAGCAAGAGGTTCTCTGGTTTGATTCTTGGCTGGAGTGTCATCTATGCGGAGTCTGCATGTCATCCCTGCATTCGTGTGGGTTGCCTCTGGGTGCTCCGGTTTCCTCCCATATTACAAAGACATGCATCTGGAGTGTTTCTTCCCGGGCCTCTGCTGAAAATTAGCTCCATTCCAAGTTGGACTTTCCCGGTAAACACATGTTAAATAAATAAAATCAAATAAATAAAAATGAAAGATCATAGATAGTATTAAAAATAAGGAAAGGAATGTTTACTTTTGACTTGTGATGTTTGGAAAGCTTTTGATACAGTTTGTTATGATAGTTTATGGAATGTTATGGAAGCAAATGGAATAAGTTTGGTAAAGTGTGCAATAACTACTAGTTTTACTAACACACAGATATAGCCTTTAGTTAATGATTATGTGGGAAAAACTTAAATGAATAGGGGTGTCAAACAAGGTTGCCCATTAATTTCTTTTTATTTAGTTTATTAATTAATGTTATTATTTAAGAATGTGACCACCTAATATGTTAATGTTAAGTTCCCATATTTCTTTCCTGAGCAGATGATTTATATATAATTGGCAAGTCTAAATTCTGAATAAATTTTGTTATAAATGAACTTGAACAGTTTTTGATTGCTATAGGTTTTCAAATTAATAAGCAGAAATGTTTAGGATATGGAGTTGTTTTACAGTTTAGTAAGGTTAGATTTGTAAGAAATTCTATAAACATTTAGAAAATTTGATTAGGAAAAAAATTATGTTTTTAGAGTGCAATGGATGTATCGTAAAAAAATTCAGCAACAACTATGGAGACAAGGTTATTTTAGAATGTCTTTACTAAAAATAGTGTATGTGTTACATTCCATTATTTTGGGGAACTCTGGGTATATAGGGAAGATATTTCCCTCTCCTAAAACCCTAGAAAATATATTGATGTTCTTTGTGTTTCACTGTTGCAGTCATCACATTTGGATTATCTACTTGCAGTAGCCCTCAGTTGGCCTGATTATTAAAGTCTTGGGTCCTGCGTCAATTGCTGTCTCATCTTCCATGACGTCAGGTAGTCAGGGGTATAAACCATGCAGCCGATGCCATTACATCAGTTTTTCTTGCCCCAGATGTCAGGTGCCCCCTTAATGGGAAGCAATTATATATATATATGTATATATATAATATATATATATATATATATATATATATATATATATATATATATATATATATATCTAAAAGGTTATAGCTCCAACAAAAAAGCAAATACACCACAAAGCTTTTAAGTATAGTAAAGGAGAATAGAGGTATAGCCAAAAGAAGTCAGGGGGCTGGAGGGAGGGTAACCAGGACTGCAACAGTGAATACACTCGTACATCTACATTTATGGTAAGTGTACACAACTTTACTATGTTCTTCGTGTTTCACTGCTGCAATCATCACATTTGGGTAGATTCCCAAAGCTAAGGATGGGAGGAGGAATTTAGATAGTTTAGGAATTCAAGCTTTTTTAATGTAAGTTAATGATAAATAAATTGTCAGTTAAAGGACAAATAAAATATAAGATAAATAAACAAAGATTGTGCCAGTTATGTTCTGTAGAATAGCCCGTAGAACAACCTTTTATTTATTGTGATAAATTACAGTATTTGGGAGGGGGGGTTGAACTTTATAGTCTGTTCCAGTTATAGTTAAGTATTTATTTATTGATTTATTTTACATTTGTTAACCAGGATAGTCCACTAGACACAGGTCCATTTTCAGTGGAGGCCTGGGGAGAAAAGCTTCAAACACAACAATATCATGTAATATAGTTTACTACAAAGTTTACAAAGAAAAATTACATTCAAAATGCAGTGAGTTCTAAATCAAGTAGTGTGAACAGACATAGTAGACCCAATTAGTAAAACAGAGTAATAATACAATAGTACTAGATTCTTTAGTCAAAAAAAAAAAAAAACTCCAACTTCATTGTTGGAGAGACGTGTAAAACATCAATTAGTAAAACAGAGTAATAATACAATAGTACTAGATTCTTTAGTCAAAAAAAAAAAAAACTCCAACTTCATTGTTGGAGAGACGTGTAAAACATCAGCTTCATAAAGATTATTAGTGTCTAGATTAGAACATCAATGCATTTTTATTATATTGTATGTTTATATTTAATCTTAGAACCTAGACCTATCCGTACATCTTGAGGGGCGAGAAAAGAATGGTGGAGGTCTCCTCACATCGAATATATTATTGTACGCTTGTAAATCATTCGGTGTAGGGTAATGATGTTTGTGACAAATTAATTGAGGGTGCATTATTGGTTCTTTGCTTAATGTAATGTGAGGAATTGTTTTATAATACATTTTAGTACTGATCCTTAGTATTAGGAAAACTGAGAAAATATTTATAGCAAAATGGATGGGATATATTCAGTGTAATTAATAGGATGTTACCTTTTCTATTTTTTTTCCATCGGTTACTTTTTGCTTTTTGGGTTTTAGTAATTGCTGTCATGTATATTCCTTAAAATATATAGGTAAGCTCTATGTTTGATATAAACTAAGTAAAAGTTAACTACTGTTTTTGATGAGTGTCATTAGGTCTTCCCTTACTCTTTTTGATAAGGGCATGGGATCTTTTACATCCACCTGAAGTACTACCAGCTCAGACAGATTGAAAATTGATCTAACATCAAATCCAAAGGATGGCACACTCAAGTGTGCAGCAGTTGACAAATACTCCATTTGATATTTTCCCCAGTTGAACAGATTGCTGTTCAGTAGTGGGTCAGACACCCATGTAGTGACATAGATGAATATATATATATATATATATATATATATATATATATATATATATATATATATATATATATGGCTAGATAAATATAGTTATTGATATGTAAATATAGATGTACATTGCATTTTTTATGAACTAGCAAAGGGGCTTAGACAGGGTTACTAAGAGCATAAAGCTGTACCACAGGTAGTTAACTTGTCATGATAAACCTTACCAATTCAAAGACTGCCCCACTGCATTGATTTTCCACTAGTGGGAGCATCAGCACTTGGGGCATCCTGGCAGCCAATGTTGCTTGCTAAAGAGGCAATCTAGGGGAGTGACTAAGGCTAAATAGTATTCTCCTCCCAAAAATATATGTGGCTAGTGATTAATGCTGCCAGTCAATGCAGAGAATGGCTTTTCTATGTAAATTGACATGGTCAGCCAAAAAATTTAAACTCTGCCAAAAGATGGTGGTCAATCATTTAATTCAATGAATGAAGCCACAGTGCAGCTAAGCTCAGTGAAGTTCAGCAGAGACGTAGCAGTAGGACTTGTGAGTCTTTGCACATGGTGTGTGTATGTGCATGTCTACAGGGTTGTGAATGACATTACATGCGTGAGCATTTATGTATATTTGTGTGTGTGTGTGTGTGTGTGTGTGTGTGTGTGTGTGTGTGTGTGTGTGTATGTGTGTATGTGTGTATGTGTAGGGTTGCATGTGCCAACATGATTTACTGGAAAGAAGAGGACACTACCATTGCAAAGGGCAGTTAGAACAAGTTGTGATTCAGATACATGCAAACCAGTCAATAATGAGTTATTCCTCACTGAGGCTAAAGCAATCTCTGAATAACATTTTTCACTGTCTGTAGCACATACTGTGTACAAATTGTACTGGCAGAAGCAGGAGTTTATTTATTTATTTTTATATATTTCACATACTGTCTGTAGCACGTACTCTGTACAGATAGTAGTGCCAGGATCAGGAGTTTATTTATTTATTTTTATATATTTCACATACTGTCTGTAGCACGTATTCTGTACAGATAGTAGTGCCAGGATCAGGAGTTTATTTATTTATTTTTATATATTTCACAGGCAGGTTGATTGGATCAGCCTTGATCAGCCTTGACCTAACTATAGAACTGAAATATCACAGAATATTAAACAACTGAAAAGCTTTCAGCAGTATATTACAAGTCAGTCTTATGAAAGATGTAGATTTGGACAATGTGAACATATTTAGACAAGGTTTGATATGGTGTTATGATGGCTAATTGGCATCAGTTACTGCATTCTCAAGATGAAGGGTCCCCTGAAGGCTTAGCTTTGAACTTCTCTTTTGTTGGTTAATGCAGAAAATTAAGGCTATGAGAGCTCTTATCCAGCTGCTTCCTTTAGTCATAGCCGGTCTTAGGCATAGGCCAACTAGGCGGCCGCCTAGGGCACCGCTATAAGAAGGGCACTTTACAGTATTTATTTGGTGTAGGTAGACCAGGATGGGGGCACTGGGTGGTGTGGTGGGGGGTGCCGTGGAGCCCTTTTGCCTAGGGCACCAACTGACCTAGGCCCGCCCCTGCCTTTAGTCCACTGTATGATTCCTTCAGCCCAGGTCTGTCTACTGTCTGTCAATGCGCAAGTTATTTATCTAGACAGTGTTCTTGTGCAATTTGGGTAATTGTGCTAATTATCTCAATGGTCTCCTGCAGTGCACTACATGACTAGTAACTATCAGTGTGCTCCATGACTAGTAACTACTCATGAATACATACGTGTGTGTATGTGTGTGTGTGTGTGTGTGTGTGTGTGTGTGTGTGTGTGTGTATATATATATATGTATATGTGTGTATGTATGTATATATATATATATATATATATATATATATATATATACATATCTATGTATGTGTATATATATATATATATATATATATATATATATATATATATATATATATATATATATATACATATAGAGGGAGATATTGACACCTAAATGACTTTAAGCATTTCTAGTTAATGTCTGGGAAAATAATGAATAGCCAAAGCTAGTTGAATTACTCAAGGGCCACATTCTCTAAATAAAAACAGTTTAATATTAGTTTGGAAAAATACAAATGGTGATCAGTTCCTTATCTCCATAGATAAACAGTTGCAAAGTTTTATGAATGCTATTGTGAAACCTTCTTAGCTGATATCCAAAGAAAGATGTGGCACATGACATGTGTGGAATGAGGTATATGATGAAAACTGAGGTTTTATAGGATGTTCATCGTGTTTCACAGTTGCAGTCATTACAATTGGGTTATCCTGCTGGCAGGCTACCCGCAGTCGGCCTGAGTTCCAAAGTCTAGGTCCGGCGTCGGTTGCTGTCGCCTCCTCCCTGACATCAGTGCGCCAGGGGTATAAAAGATGCAGCCGACGCCATTTTCTTCAGTTTTTCTTGCCCCAGATGTCAGGTGCCCCTAAAATGATAGGCTAAATTATGCCAATAAGCATGCATGCTCAAAAAACATATTTTCCTTCATCTACAAGCCAAGGTTGTATAGAGTAGAAAAGTACAGATAAGTCCCAGCAAAGGAAAAGGGGGATGGTGGGAGGGTAACCTGGACTGCAACAGTGAATACACTTGAACATCTACATTTATGGTAGGTACACAACTGTACTATGTTCATTGTGTTTCACTGTTGCAGTCATTACAATTGGGTTGAATCCCAAAGCTAAGGTTGGGAGGCTGGAGCTAAATAGGATTAGGAGAGGCTATCAGGCCCTGCAGAACTGCAGTGGCAAAGCCTGCCCTGGATTTAGAGTAGAGAGGTAAGTGATAGTGCTTTATAAAGGTATGCACTGAACTCCAAGTTGCAGCCTCTAAGATGTCTTTGGTTGGTACTCCTCTGAGGAAGGCTGCTGAAGTGGCTGCTGCTCTGGTTGAATGTGGCCTAATGCCCTTAGGCACTGATTTGCCATGCTGTGAATAGCAGAAATGAATGCAATATCCTATCCACTTTGAAATAGTCTGTTTTGAGATAGGCTTTCTTTGTGATGCTGCAGCATATGCCACTAGAAGTTGTTCAGTCTTTCTGAAAGCTTTAGTTCTGTCCAAGTAGAAGCGTAGCTATCTGTGAATGTCCAAAGAATGCAGATTTCTCTCACCCTTATTCTGTGGGTTTGGATAAAAAGTAGGCAAATTCTATAATTCAATACAAATTGAAATTGAATACAAATTAATGGATGAAAGAACTGGATTTTAATAAATGTGAAGGAAAGGAATCATTTATATGCGTCTCTGATATATAGAATAATTAAAAGTTTGTGAAGCAAAATGTAAAGCAAGTTAGGGACATAAGGAATTAAGATGTCACAAGCAAATGATTGTTTATGTATTTTACGACAAAACTGCTGCATTAAATGAGTCTTGTGGAGAATTAATATGCGTCATTTGAAGAATATGAACTATGAGATGTGGATTGTGCTTGCATAACAAAAATGGAGGAATAAGCAAATTATTGAAATATGCAGACATGGAAAGATACAATAAATAGAACAAATTTAAAAAAGGAAAGGAACTTGCAAACTAGTTATAACAATGTTATATTGCTATTAATATTGTAACATAAGAACATGGCAAATGTGAGTTTTATAATGACACATTGGTTATTTTATTTCATTTATTTGTTCCTTGAATAATACTTTTTCTCTTGCAAGATAAAAGTTTTAATAAAAAAACCCACTCTTTTCTGAAATGTAATATGTATGTACTTTGTTATTACTGGACTGGGGTATATAGTGTAATATAGAGTGCAATTTTTTATGAATTATTTAATAAAAATACTTTTTGATAAATCCTGGGTTTCCTACCAATGATGGCATGTCAGGAGTGGAGTACAGCATCCCTTTATCCTGCAGTGAAATGTCTGTACCAGAACATTCATCCAGACTTCTGGTGTGAGGATAGAACCCACAGTCTTCTGACTTTTTAGGGTGAGAGGCAAGTATGCTTTCTACTGCTGCTGCTGCCACTGGCACTAACATTGGTTTATATTTCAAGCATTGAATCTATTGGTTTAATAAGCCCTTGTAGCAATCGGTTTATGCATATGCTTTTTTTTTCTGACAGACTTAACTTATTGTATAGCATTATTTCTTGCCAGCCAGTGTGAAAATAATGTCTATTTGATATTCTTAGAGTTGGAGGAGTATGAGACAATTTCTTTTTTAATTGTATACCTAGTGTTACAAGCAAACATTCATAAAACACAGCTGAGCAAATATTTTCTCTCTATAGTTTTTATATGATGTTACCTAAGAGCACAAATTCAATAGCACATTAGTGTATAAGCCTTCATCTTATATTATATTTTACCTTATTAATCAAATATTCATTGCATCAAATATTAATTTATTTTGGTTGAACAGGGCTAGCCAGCCAGTGATGTAAACCTTAGCTGTAGATGATTGCACTGTTATAGTGACACTCCAACCCCATGTGCAAGAATGGGAGAAAGGGGTTGTGGATGGATGGACTGAGATACTGTATATGGTTAAACAGCAGTCTGTTTTTTTTTTAAATTTTGTCTCAAACCCAAGTTCCACAAAGGTAATGTTAACAGTATTTAAATGACTCTCATGCAGTTAGAAGAAAGTGTCAGATATGACAAAGTGTATTTAAAAGCTGCTGACAAAAGAGACTGCACTGTCAATGTATAGCAACACCGTAACATATTCTCATGAATTTTTAAGGATAATATTTTTTAATCCATTTTTCTTGCTCTACCTGCTGACCATCAGTTCCATTTTTTTTATCCTGGACAATTAATTTCATTGTGGAATGCAGGAGGTTAGAGAATTGCTACCCATTCAGTCCTCTGATTACATTCCTGAAGCCTGGGAAAAAAAAGGTGAAGGACACCATTCTGGCAGCCACTGGGGCATTTGTAGATTTGTCCTAATTCCCATATCTCCAGCACAGCAGTTAGGTGTGGCAACAGTACCAGCCCTAAATGTATAAGCTTTTGCATACAATTGTCCCAGTTGCAGTATGTTCTCATTGGTTTGAGCACCTGCAAATCACCCATTTGTAGTTGGTGGTTACCCCAGTGACACTTAATCTTCACTAGATCGTGGGATAGCAGTGAACCCTCCTGCCTTCTTCAATCCAGAATGGGCAAACTTAAGTTAGCCACTCACTCCCAGCCATTTTGGCCTGTTCTTTCAGCACCCAGATGTTAGTCACTCCCAGGCCATCTATGTCACAGTCATTGTTTGATTTCTCTGTGCTAGAGAGCTAGGGATTTTAGATAAACAGTTAATATACCTGTAATGCCCATGCCCTAGCCCAGCAATCAAGGAGCCTCGATCCTCACCACTAACACCAGTGAGGGGTGTCTCATGTAGGAGGAAAGGATAACAAGTACACACAGTAAAGTGCGATTTCCCTTAAGACCACACAAAGATCACAGTCAGTCCGGGGCTGGTCTCTCCCTTGTTCTCCATGTCCGCAGTAAGACTCCCCACTGGCACAGCGATAGGGTCCATATCTCAGCCTAGTTGGCAAGCTAAAACCTCCAGCACCCTCTCTGTCCAGCCAGTGCTTTGTGTCCCTGCCCAAGTAGCTCACACACACACACACACACACACACACACACACACACACACACACACACACACAGACACACTTTGAGAAGAGTTTGTACAACCACACAGACATTCCTGGGAAAGGCTGGCACAGGTTCTCCAGCTGTGCCCATTTTCCCCAGACTATATGGTAGCACCAGCTGCCACCATCCACTAATATTTATCAGCGACTCAATGGCCCTCAAAAGGGTGTCCAGTTATTACTGTGCAATATTATTATCCAGTTGGTAGTATAGCCCAGGGCTAAAGCTATTGAAATGGCTTTGTACAATTTTACCAAAGACATGCAATACTCTAAAGAGCTTAAATTATCTCTACAAAAACAGCCACAGCCGGAAGGGTTTAAAAATGTTTAATAACAAATAGTCAAAACACAAGACATACTTTTTAATACACAGTGCTAGTCAAGAGTTCAGAGATCACAGGGAAATACTTAAAATAATTCAGTAGTACAGTTCTGACATCACAGAAAAACACTTAGTCTAATATTTCTAGTTTCTAGCTATTTCTAAGAGAAAACACAAGCCCAAGATAAACTTACATATAGAGCAAGACAGTGCTGGTGAGTTGGATGGTCAAGACAAAAATGCTTAATGCTCTCTGATTCTCTCTGTTTTTAAAATCACATTCCTGGTTCACATTACATCATTCTTCACACTTCCCTGGGTTCCCAGGCTAACAGCAACTACATTTACATTCTTCACCTCTGGGCAGATACCAGAACAATAAAGGACATTTATGCATGCAAATTCTGGCCATTTACTCTGGCTTTAAAAGAATAGGTAGAATACCCCAATCTAGACTTAGTGACTCCCGAGTTTTAACATCAAAGGGTCACAACATGCTTTACTTGGTCAGTAGAGTGCACTGTTGTTACATTTTTTCCAGTTCCAAATTTAACACTATTTTTACCATTTGAGACAACAAGCCTGTGGTTTACATTAATATTTACAGATGACAGAACTATCTCCAAAATTCTATCTGGCTAGGCTGGCAGCTTTCATCTGTCTTCACACAATACTAAATAGAATAGATGCCCAAGACTGACTTACTGGCTGATTACATTCAAGTCCTTGAACTTCATATATTGTATTTGTTATCTAATCTGTCCATCCATCCACAACCACGTTTTCCCATTTTTGCGAATGGGGTTGGGGGTGTAACTTGAACAGTGACTATCATCTAGAGCCAAAGTTCACACCATTGGGTTGCTAACCCTGCTGCAGTTGTTCATCCACACCTTTTGTTATCTAATGTTAATTGCTTATCAGATCTTGATATACTGGTTGAGGCCAGCTGGGTATATATTAAAAGCTAAATCCTTTAGTTGTCTGACTGAAGCAAAATCCTAAAATCTATATAGAAGCTTTGGGTATTGAATCTAAGGTCTACATAATGTAGTTTTCTCATAACTCATCATTATGAGCTGTTTGCTTCATGAATGGGTAATAGTAGCCTCAGATTATGTCAGCTCTATGGTTAGTTCATTGATTAGGAAAATAGAAGTTTCTAACTGACAACTGGAAAACATGTATGTTGCACAAAGGCATAGTTATGTAAGTAGGTGTCTTCTATTTCTGAATATTGCTTAAGATGCACATTTTTTTCAGGCTAATACCAGCTTTGGTGTTTCATAAAAACAATGCATGCAGAGGTGTAAGAGTTGATTTGCTTTCAAAAATTAAAAAAAAAAAAAAAAAAAAAAAAGACGATCCCAGTACTGAGTGAAACATTAAAAATCGCAGGGACAGTACATCACTTCTTATTTACCTGTTACTGTGCCATTAGTACAGTAGTCTTTAAGTTTTTACTTTGTTCATTTACTTTTGTTTTTTAGTTCAGTAAGAATTTGCATAAGGTCATCAACGGTGTCAGTTTCACTTGTCACACATTCCATTTTAGTTTTACTGTTTAGTCTGTCCTCAGTCACCTTCATTCATATGTTTGCTCACAACACTGAATTCTTTACTTGCTTAATCCAGTTCAGCAATAAATGAGTTAACCTTACAATTAATTTCTTATTATAGTATGTGCAGTCTTATTTATCACTTTTAGACATTTTTATAAAATATCTCAAGAAAAGTGCATAAACTGTTAAGACATCCACTAGCCATTGGTATGTAACATTTACGAGTCCAGCTCATAAAAGCTTAACCAAAGTTATTACATGTTCTCTCAATTGTTTCCTTTGGCATGAGGCCTTTATTGCCTTATGTAAAGCACATCTGCATTTGCTAGTTTAGTGAATCACCTTTGTGATCCACTTAGATTAGTTGAATTTCCTAATTCACCAGAATCCTAGCCAGTGAGTCAGTTTTGATTAGCATAAAGTCTAGAAAAGAGTTTTTCCATTACTTGTTCTTTATTCTTAACAAGTTCCATTTATTTTTCCCGGTTTACCCCGGAGGTAGAACTTTTTCAGTAAGCAGATGATTTGGGCATCTTATTCATTGTTCATGCCATGGATTTTGCTTAGAAGGGTGATACATCAAATACATTAAGCATTTATAGTTACTAAAACTATTTCAATGTGATTTTTGCCCCATTCCTGTTAACTGTCAACACTCCCCCAGTTAGACGTGGATATGTTTGGTCCCCTGTAGGCAGGTATGTCTGATATTAAGGTGAGAGCTGTCTATTGTGACATCATTCAAACAGCCATGAAGGCGGTTTAGGCCTCCTTCTGCACTCTTTCATCCAGTCAGCCTCCTGCCACTCAGGGCACCCTCATTTTCTGGCCTCAAGGAGTCTAGCTTTATTCCAGAGAACAGGACCCTAAGGAGATCATTACTTTCAGAGTCAGATGCTAGAACTGCATAGGGAATCCTTCTTGGTAATGGCTCACATCATACCAACTGTAGGCTATGGAGGCATTTTTTCCTATGGCTGTAGCATAGCCTCTGCGGATTGACGAGTAAATACCACTGTGATGGTCTCCTGTGCCTTTCCCTACATGTGCATACACCCAGACATTCGCCACTGAGACCCATAACCAGCTTGTGGGAGTCATGCCCACATCCCCCAGTCTCTGCATTTTGTTGTCATGTAAGATTATACTTGCATGGGTGCAAGCATGCTGAATGAGACACCCTCTTCCTTTCCTAAGACAGGTTTGCTGACACAAACCATACAGTTACCATCCACCCTGCCCAAGTTCAGTCCAGTGCCGGAGACATTAATCAAACTCATATATTCGTGTTCATAGTCAGGGTTTCATCTGTCATACAAAAAAATACAAAAAAATGCAAATTACAGCAAAGAAATAGATTATTAGCCTGACTGGCAATACAGACCAGTGTTGTTCAACCTTTAATAAGACCAACTGTTGAAAGCAATTGCAAACCTCTAGTTAAATATTCACTTACATATTACTGTTTTTCAAGATATTGCCCACCCTTGTTTCTATCATGACAGCATACTAAGACGATCTATAAAAGGCAGTCCTCTATTGCTGTGATCTGCCTGTCAGACTTGCTAGTAATTGCACCCACAACTTGAAAATGTCTGCCTTATGAGATGAGAAAGTAACAACTGCCAGTAATTAACTCTAATAAATAAGACACAGCTATCTCAAAGTAATAAACACATGTAACTTTTTTCAAGATAAATCAGAAAAGGAATGATTGATGTGAAATACCCAGATTCAACAGGTACCTAGTAAGCATGCTCTTTTTGTAATGGAAAAGTGTATAGTATGCAACTATGTATATGAGTCCCAGTTTCAGTGCAAACGTCACCCCCCTCTCACCCCCAAAAGGGCCCATAACCATACCAGAAGAATGTAGAGCCCATGAAATCACAGACAATCAGGTTAAAACAGCCCTCTCCAAAGCCAAACACACAGCATCAATGGGACCGGACAGTGTCCCAGGCTGCATCCTACTCACTCAAAGACAAACTGACCCCTCACCTAAACGCACTGTTCAAACTCAGCCTCTCCACAAGCTACGTACCCATAGAGTGGTGCACAGCAATGGTTATTCCGCTCCACAAAGGTGGAGCCACAACAGACCCCGGGAACTATTGCCCTATAAGCCTGACTAGCTTGGTCTGCAAGGCTATGGAGCGCATCATCATGGAACTCATTAACAGAGACATTGAGAACCTCCAAACCCTGGACTCTACCCAGTTCGGCTTTAAGGGCAGATCATGCCTTCTAAACCTGGTGGACTTCTTTGAGACAGTTACCAAGGCTATAGAAGAGGGAAAGGTGGTACACACAGCCTACCTAGACCTCGCAAAGGCCTTCGACACCATTCCCCATTCTGGTATTATAGACAAGCTCACCAGCCTGAACATAAACCCCTATGTCATAAGATGGGTTGCCAACTGGCTCACAGACAGAACCCACATGGTGAGAGTTGCAGGAGCTAGGTCCGACTCTAAACTGGTTACAAGTGGCATTTCCCAGGGCTCAATCCTAGGACTCCTCCTGTTCGGCATATACTTCTCAGACGTACAGGCAAGCACAGGACTATGACTGATGAAGTTCACAGACAGCTGCAAACTAGGGGCTATAATTGACTCTCCAGCTGACACAGACATCCTCCAAAAGGGTCTTACTGAGACGGATACCTGGTGTTAAAATCATGGCCTCAAGCTAAATGCCAAAAAGTGCATAGTCATCCCCTTTGGAAAAAACAAAGTGCCGACAAACTGCCACATAGGTGGTAGTCCCCTAAATACGGAAGACATAATAAGGGATCTGGGGACTGAAGTAGATGGTAATCTCTCCTTTGATAATCACATTGCCAAAGTGGCTATAAAATCCTTCTATATGGCCCACCTAATCACAAAAGGGTTCACATCTAGATCAAAAGAGGTCATTGTGCCCCTCTACTCATCACTCATCAGACCCATCATAGAGTACAATGCCCCATTTGGGATGTGCCTTACAAGACACCTGCAACAGCTGTAAAGACCACAGAAGTACCTCACCAAGAGGATCACTGGCCTCAAACAGATGCCTTGCGCAGTTTGAGTGAAGAAACTCCAGCTGTACTCGGTTGCATACCGCCTACTCAGAGGTGATCTCTGCCTAACATACAAGGCCATGTCCAACCCAGAATTGATGGACATGCTCCACTTAAAGAAAACCATATCCCCTCGAGCCACACGCTCTAGGGATCTAAACCTCACCACAACAATAAATAGGACATGCTGGAGGAATAGATTCCTGTCCCAGAGTCCATGCTTTGGAACAAGATTCTAAGATACATTAGGCAGAGCTCCTCACTAACACTCTTCAAGAGAAACCTTGACGAGTGGATGGGAAACAGAAAGTTTACTCCGGGGATCACTTCAGTGGCTCTGCTGGACAGAGGAACAGGGAACTAATCTAAGGGGCGGCGAAAGCCAAAACATTCTGGCTAGGCTTATAAATGCCTTTGGGCAGATAGCCTAGTACCTACCTATGAACCTATAAGTAGGTAACTGTCCAATATGGTACAATACGGACAGTTAAAATTTAATTTGTCTGCAAGGAGGGTTGGGAGGGTGGCCTAATGGTTAAGGTGTTTGCCTTACAAACACAAGGTGCAGGGTTTGAGTCTCACAAGGGATAATTGGCTAGGCTTAAAATGGCTTGCAAGGGCAGTTAGCTTAGTGCTAACCTATGAACCTATGAACCTATGAATCTGGTCCTGGTTGTTGATATTCATTGCGATTTACAATAGTTCAGATTAGATACAGCTGCACTAAAATTAGTATCAATATTATCTCAAATTCATGAATTAGTCATCGCTTAATATAAAACCTGACGGAGAACATAAAGTCAAAAGAAGAAATGTAACAGAGAAGGAAAAGAGTTCTATGGGATTTTCAACTCAGTGCAGGGACTATAATAAGGAAGGGAAGGTTACTAGCTGTACATAAAAGTGTAAATATTCACCTGTTTTCTTTCTTTCCGTCTTTCTGTCCTATTGTTTCTAGTGTTTTCTTTTTTCTCTTTTTCATTATTTTTAACTGAGTCAGTAGTAATTATACTACAAATGGGCAAGTGTGCCACATTAAAGGAGTTGTTAAGTATTCTGGTGCACTGTAATAAAACGTAATAGTGTTTTAAAATAGCATCTGTTGTTAAGTTGGTTGACTACTGGCTCATTTATTAAGGGACTAGAGGTACATTCCTTAATGTTGTTATAGTTCTTCTGTGAGAAAACAGATGTTGGACATAAGAAGGCCACTTCAAACATTTACTAGTTGCTGTTGTTACTGCTATTCTGGTACTGGAGAACAGCCAATATGGACAGTGTTTATATTTAAATAGGCTAAAACTCCCAGTTACTAGACATATCTCTGAGAAAATCTGACACAGCCTGATGGGAAAGAGGCACAAAGCTGAACATATGATTTACAAGGCACATGCTGTTTTAGTACTTTTTAAAATGACAGCTTCTTGTAGACATAGATGAGAATGTACACACTAAATGTGTACATGCATAAACTTGTGTCAAGTTCTTAAACAGCCTATTGGCACAAATGTCACAGTGAAAAATGTAACTTATTTAATGTTAAATTAATGGGAGCAATTTTTAAAATACTTTTCTAAGTTATGTTAGCAGTTGGTCATTTCACTGAAGTGGAATTCATATAATCTCATTTTATAGAAACTAATATCACATTATTTATTGTGGGAAGGCAGAGCTCCATTTGAGTGGCAGGTGTAATTAATATTGGCATATTGGGTGATTTCTCATCTATAATGTCTTCCATTTTGGTTCTTAGGGCATCATTACTAAAGTCATCCAAACCTGTGGAATAAACCGCTCACTGCTAGCTAATGGAATATCACATGAGCTCATCATCTGTCACAGGGCATGCAATAAGCTATCCACTATTTCAGGAGTTTGGCTGTGGTCATCTGTTATTCTAGGAACTTAACTATGGCCATCTGTCATGGCTAAGGTATGATCTTGGCCCTGTGTTCTTCTTGAGTATGATCTTGGCCCTTCATCTCAGTTAGGATATTGTGCTGGTCATCCATCCATTTTAGGGGGTACATTATTTGTCATTAATCCTTCTGTGACATGTCCTTGGTCATGTATCATAATGGTGTTGTGACCTTGACCATCTTATCCTCCTAGCAGTATGGCCTTGACCATACATTATGGCTAGGATATAGCTTTGGTTGCCCATTCTTCTAAGGCTATGGCTTTGGTCATGTGTCATGGTTAAGATACAGCCTTGATAATACATCCTCCAAGGGGTATGGCCTTCGTCTTCCATTAAAGTTTGTGTACAGCTTTAGTTATCCATCCTTGCTGAAGTATGCTACTGATCTCCCATCTTTCTAGGGGGGTATAACATTGGTCATCACCATTATTAGGATAAGGCCTTTGTCATTCCTCCTTCATGTGGTCAGGCATCATAGTTATTATATGGCCTCTGTCATCTGCCTTTCTTTTGAGATGGTATTGCTCTTTTAGTGTGGTTTAAACATATCATTGTTCGTTCATCCTTCCAGGGGCATGGACTTGGTCATCCATCATGAATAGGACATGATCTTATCAACCAGTATTCTTGGGTATGCCATTGATCATCCATAATGGTTAGGGCACAACCTTTGGCATTCATTCCTCTTGAGTTGTGAACTTGGTCATCTGTTATCATTGTTATGACCTCTGTCTTCCATATTTTGTGGTTTATGACCTTGGTTATATGTCTTGGTTATGGCATAACCTTGCCATCAGTCTGTCCTGATGTATAGCCTTGGAAATGTACCCTTTATGAAATATGGCCTTGGTCTTTCAACATGGTGGTAGCTTTGGTCATCGGGTTATAGCTTTGGCCTTGTGTCAGTTAAAATGTGACCTCTGCCATCTATCCTTCTTTTTGTATGATCATAGCCATTCAACATCATCTGTCATCATTCCTTGTTGTATGATCTTTGTCATCCATCATAGTTAGAATATGACTTCTGACATGCGTCCTTCTCAGTGTATGACCTTGGTCATCATTGCATCATGGTTCTTTAGTGTAATGTGAAATAGTCATGTATATGTCTTAAAACTATAATTAATTAACTTCCAAAAGAAGCTATGCCTTCAGAGAGTTGGACACTTCAAATTTAGTTTTCATTCCTTCTCTACACTTGTCTCCCACACCAGCTGTGGTGAGTACAGACCCTAATCTGGATACAATTTCTTTCATCTTCTTTTATTTCAGTAGTCAAGTGCATGCATATGCTGGTGAATGCTAAAACTTTTGGCTGGTTTGCCATTCACATCAGTTAAGATGTGCCGCAGCAAGCTATTTCCCATGAGTATTTGAGTTAGACATTACAATAGTACTAAGAGATGAAGGATTCCACGCTAATGACCACTGGTCATTTGGAATGTGCATGAACAGCAGTTGTTAATAGTGACCATCAATAGCCCATGTGATACCCTGGTACTGATCACCATTCCCAAGGGTGCAATGGTGTATATGGCTCAGTTTTAGGCCATTTGTCATTTATTACATGTTGGACATAAATTTTGAATTTGATCATCCGTATATGACCAGATATTAGCTAGATGCTAGGGTTCCTTATAGACAGTGTTTGCCACTCTGATGCATAGTCTAGCAGTTTGTCCACAGGATTATGGCTGTTAATGAGTAGCTTCCTATTGTCCAAGTTCAAGTCCTTATTCAAGTCACTTAACCAGACAGTACTCAGATTGCCACGAAAAAGTGACACATGTCCAGTGGTCTTAAACAATTAACACATAATTAAAAAAAGATCTGTCATTTCAGAATAAAGTCCTTAAGTAATGTAAGCCTTTTGTCTTTTTAGCAGTAAATGCAGGGTAGAATGAGTCATGTAGGAGTCATCCTTTTAGAAAATTGTATTCCTTGAAAAAACTCTTCATTACTTGTGATTTGCCTGGATAAGGGCATCTATTAGTGGCAGATACTCAACTGTTGTAGAGTAATACATATCCAGTGAGTCGGGGATGATCAGATGTGGCAGACGTGGCAGCTGTCAGTATTACTGATTTAGTTTGTGACCTTACATTTGAAGTCTTAACATAATGAGCCTGGGAACAGCACTTCCTTCTGCACATGTTTTTATCCCTTGGTTGGAATGGACACTAAAGGCTGATAATCGGTTACTGACGTGGCTGTCTTCCCGTACAATTTCTACTGAAACCTTAGTCCAAGATGCAGGCTGTTGACTATCAGTAGACAACATTAGTTTCATTCTGAGTCATTACTGCAGCTACAGACAGAAATTTTGACCCACACTTGAGATGTACCCATGTAGTCGTCTCACCAAAGTCTGAGTTTTTAGAGACTGACTAGGTAATCAGTGTTTATGAAATGCTTCACCTAGAGATGCAAAAATATCTGTGCCACATATGGAACACTATTTTTGTTTTGACTTTAAAAATCTCCCAAGGTAATGCAGCTGCTTCTTCAGTTTTGAATGAAGAGTGCAAGCTTCCTGAGTTTCATTTTAAAAGAAACCTCCACAACAAGACAGTCCTTTTCAAAGATTTATTGAAGGTAATAGTGATGAGTACTTTCATCAATTGCAAGTATTATTAATAATAATAATAATAATTATATCATCATCATCATCATCATCATCATTATTATTATTTTAAAATGTTTGCTCCTTCTCCTGCTAGTGAAACTATATGGATAACCTTGTTACATGTTGTTCTTGTTTCTGTGTCCTGAAATTTTGTAATTTTACCCTTGTCCTTGTGGCCCAGATCATAACTAAAAAGGGACTGTTAAGGAACAGTTCACTTGCTCTGTTTACTGGCTTGACAGGCCTGACGCACAACCTTCAATGAAGGTACGCCCATTCACGCATGTCTTCCCGCAGAAGACGCTCTAACTGAGAATTGAACCACACAGCGTCTTACTGTGAGGTGACAATGCTACCGCAGCACCACCACCGCAGGTAATTTTATATATATATATATATATATATATATATATATATATATATATATATATATATATATATATATATATATATGTATATATATATGGATGCATATATAGGTTTACTATCAAAATCTCGCACCTGCAACATGCGAGTGTTCATATTTCCGACCCAAAATGTTGGAAATCAAATCTACGAACATAAACATGACCGAACAAGGTATTTCAGGAAAGTCGACATCTCAAGAATTTTGACTTTGCCGAAAATACTGCACTTCTGGTCGTGACCAACGAATGTTTTTGCAGGGTGGGCAAGCCACCCACACCTCCTGCTACTTATATATACAAACTCTGAGATCGCACTACAGTGAGGAAAAGGGTACATTTCCCAATCCCCACTATAGTGCAATCTGCATTCATAATGTTGAATCCACAACAGCAAATGTTAGTGTGCATTCACTGTTGTGAGTTCAACATTTTTTTTTTGTTATTTTCATAGGTTCATAGGTATCTACTAGGCTATCAGCCCAAGGGCCTGAGTAAGCCTAGCCAACAAGGTTCCCTGGCTTATGCCACCCAAGAAAGTTAATTTCCTGTGCCCCTGTCGAGCAGAGCCACAGAAGTGATCCCTGGGGTGTAGTTCCTATTTCCCATGCAGTCATCAAGATTTTTCTTGAAGAGTGCTAATGAGGAACTTTGATTGACATAGATGGGTAGCTTGTTCCAGAGTATAGGAAGTCTCTGGGACAGGAATCTATCCCTCCAGCATGTCCTGTTTATTGTGGTGACAAGGTTTAGGTCCCTAGAGCATGTAGCTCAGAGGGATTGGGATTTCTTAAGGTGTAGCATGTCCAGCAGCTCTGGGTTTAACATAGCTTTATATGTTAGGCAGAGATCTCCTGGGAGTAGGCGATATGCTACAGAGTGAAGCTGGAGTTTTTTGAGATGGTCAGTGTAGGGCATCTGTTTGAGGCCAGTAATCCTCTTTGTGAGGTACTTCTTCTGTGGCCTTTCCAGTTGCTGCTGCAGATGTCTTGTGAGGTACATTCCAAAAGGGCCATTGTACTCTATAATGGGTATAATGAATGCTGAGTAGAAGGGAACAATGACCTCTTTTTTCCTGGATGAGAACCCTTTTGTGATGAGCTGTGCCACACTGAAGGATTTTCTGACTTCTGTGGTGATGTGATTATCAAAGGAGAGACTACTGTCCACCTGGGTCCCAAGGTCTCTTATCACACATTCAGCATTAAGTAGACTGCCGTTTATGTGGTAGTTCACGGGTGCAGAGTTTTTACCAAAGGGGATGACAGTGCACTTTTTGGCATTGAGTGAGGCCATGCCTCTGACACCAGGAATCTGTCTCAGTGAGTCCCTTCTCTAGGATGTCGACATCATTTGGGGACTAGACTATGGCTCCTAGTTTGCAGTCATCTGCGAACTTCATTAGCCAGAGGCCTTCTGTATTAGCCTGTGCTTCAGAGAAGTAAATACCAAACAGGAGAGGTCCCAGGACTGAAACCTGTGGCACTCCACTTGCCACTGGTTTGAAGTCAGATTTGGAGTCTGCAACTTTTACAGTGTGGGTTCTGTCAGTGAGACAGTTGGCAACCCATCTTGTGACATTTAAATGTTGAAGTAGGGCGTTCGGTGTTTCCAATTCAGACATAGTCCGATCACCCTTTTGATAGTAAACCTATATACATTTATTTTTCTTATCCATTGTATCCATAAGTTTGTTTTGATCTTTATATTGTTAACTTGTCTCTATTTGTATGTATTTGTATGTTTTGTTCTGGGCTTTTCCCCTTGGGTCTCCACCAGGGGTGGCTCATGCCATAGAACTGCAGCCCTCCCACCTAAAAAACAAATGAAAAAACAGAACAGAACCACAAAATCAAATCCCGGACACGCACACACACGCTCTCAGACTGCTTTCTCAGCAGCCTAGATAGGGGGAAAGGCATCTCAGCCCCAAGATGCCTATAAGTCTGTGCAGCGATGACATCACAAAATGGAGACTGCAGCAGTTGCAGGCAAGACCAATCGTGGATTTGGACTGCAAGGATGGACCAATCACGCAAGGAATACAGGTTCGGCAACAAGGGGTGTGTGTGTGTGTGTGTGTGTGTGTGTGTGTGTGTGAAATGCCCCAGTTACTATATACTGGTGGCTAGAGCAAACTCATGGTGGTGTGGTAGGGAGTACCTCAGGCTTGAACCCTGTATCTTGTATGCAGATGTTAAGGGCCTGAATTCCCTACCCACCACCATTTGTAAAAAAATTTGCAGATTTTTGCCTCATATTTGATCTGTTCTGTTCCTCATAATATCTGTGGTTTCTAAATATTTAAATGCTTGATGTTTGATGGTGCAGTGGTAGCATTGTTGCCTCACAGCTGTAGGTTCTCAGGTTTGATTCTTGGCTGGGGTGCCTTCTGTGTGGGGTCTGCATCTTCTCCCTGTGTTTGTGTGGGTTTGCTTTTGTGTCCTCCCATGTTACAAAGACATGTCTGCATTATTTCTTCCTGGGCCTCTGCTGAAAATTGTTTTTTTGTTCCAAGTCAGACTGTCCTGGTTAACAAATAAGTTAATGTCGTTGTTGGTGGCAGTGGTGGTGGTGTTGTTGGTGGGTACAGAACAACAGGCAAATGAAGCATGTGCAATTCGTTTGTGCAGGAAGAAAAGTTAATTTTCCACCCAGGAGACTGGGAAACACATGACTGCCATTGTGGAAAATACACTTTCCTTTTTCTGTAAAAGTGGATGGGAAATCTGAAATTCATCACTAGTCTGACACAGACGTCTGTGATCGACAAAGGCAGCAGTTAAATCTTGTCCTAAGTAGCATACCTCTTAAAACAATTGCTAAGACAAAATAGCCCATGGGATAAGTTTGGGTTGCACCCGGCTAGCTGATGAAGGCCTCAGTGGTCATCAGCTTAGTATATAAAGTGAAATCTATGAACCTAGAATTTCATTCTGCTAAGTATGCCAGGGGAGGGGGAACTGTGCACAGCTGGTTAGGTTTATGGCATTAAACTTACCGAGTGATGGAAACTGGATCTGATGCTACGAACTTTGCAGTGAGCAGAGGAATTGGAATTAGATTATGAACCAGAAATCTATATATCTGAGCTGAGGTAGTGGTTGTGGGTTATAGATGGAACTGCAACAGAGAAGGTTGCCCTAAAGGGGCTAAAGAGGACTGGCAAGAAGAAATGTTATTTGAAGGATAAGAAATAAGAGATGGTGCTTTGGGGGTATACTATCTCAGAAGGCGCTAATGACTTCTTATTGACAGTGATTGGTTTGATTATATAATGACATTGCATTTCAAATGTTAAATAAAAGTGACAGGCATTTGAATTTCAGACTTCAGGTTTCTGAATGTTTAATTCTTTACATATTTGATGGTGCAGTGGTAGCACTGTTGCCTCACAGCTATAGGTTTTCTGGTTTGATTCTTGGCTGGGGTGCCTTCTGTGTGGAGTCTGCATCTCCTCCCTGTGTTTGTGTGGATTTCCTCTGGTGTCCTGCCATTTTACAAAGACATGTGTCTGCAGTATTTCTCCCTGGGCCTCTGCTGAAAATTGTTTTTGTTCCATCAGAAGCAAAATTGACAGACATTTGAATTTCAGACTTCATATTCTTCAGAAAATACATACTAACACAACCTTTTATTCTAGCAATTTTCTAAGTTTATAAGATGAATATTTTAAATGTATCCCTATTTTTGGGACTGTATTCCCCCATTATTGGCTTTGTTCAGGATTTTTGTGCTAAGGTTGACAGCTACGGCAAGAACTGAATTCACTGAATATGTTTGAGGGCTGTATTCCCTCATTACTGGGTTTGTCCAGGTGTTTTGTACTAAGAGGTTGACAGCTATGGTGAGAAGTGAATTCACTAAACGATAGCCATTTAAGTTTCAGTCTTCCTCTCTTTCACAAAGTAGCTGATTTGGCGTAGTGGTATGTTGCTCTGACTGTTTTGCACAGGGACCTTGTCAGTAAAATGTATGGTGGTAACACAGCATTTCTCTTTGATAAAGCAGCTGATTTGGTGTAGTGGTATGTTGCTCTGACTGTTTTACACAGGGACCTTGGCAGTAAAATGTATGGTGGTAACACAGCATTTTATTCTAGCAACTTTCCCAGATTATACAAGCAATGTTTAATGTGTCCCTGGTTTTTGGGCTTTTGACCCCCCCCCCCCCCCGCCCAATAAATGTTAACTTTTTCCAGATTTCTTGTGCTGCGAAGTTGAAATGCAGTTGAGTATTGAGTAGATTTTACAAGGAGCTGAGAGCTGCAGGGGAAGAGAAGTTTACTGCTGCTTATGCTGAGTTGGCTTGCATTGTTAATAGCACAACAGGTTATGTACTTGCTGTTGATGCAGAAGGCTGTGGGTTCTACTCCCACAAGGGGTAGATGCTGGCCATACTGAGAATGTCCTCCTTGGTGAAGATATTAACTATGAGCCTGTTATCAGTTTGCCATCCATTTCCTCTTGCAATATTACTAGCTTATCATTTTTTTAATTTAATATAGGCAATTTATTCCCCAGGGGCAACAGACACTATTTTTCGATGAAACCATGAAATATAAAGGTGTTTGCTAACAGCAACCTCTTCATTCGTTACAAATTTCTTTAATGTGGAATTATTTAGATGACTTTTACTTCAGATTTTGTGCATATTTACTGATAATGGACTTTAGAATTGTGCAAATTTACTGATAATGGTGGACTGTATAAGTCTGAGTAGACTTTTATGATGGAAATGTTCTGAACTGGGCAGTTTTGCCATTATGGGTGCATGCATTTTGTTTCATTGCTTACTGGAAAAATGTTCAAAACAAATTTAAAACGCCCTCTAACAATTGTACTGTATTGTACAAGGAATATAATTTAGTACAATCAGGAAGGTGTATCAAAGAGCACATGTATGTTTCAATATGCAAGGGGCCTATGATTTGAAAAAAAGCCCAAAATTAATCTTTATCTGCCACTGGCAAAATGTATTTTCTTTGAATGTGGGTTTCAATGAATGTTGAGTTTCAAGGGCAGAGACATTTTAATGCTAAGTCTGTTTTCATTGTGAGACTGCATTGCTTTGTTTAGCAGATGTCTTAGTGTTTGTGCTGTAAAATGCAAAATAAAACTTTCAAATGAAGTCCAAATCATCATAGAAGTAAAGCAGTATGTACATTAGTGTTTATGGTAAATGGAGTGAAGTAGCTAAGTAATGGATCATTGGAATGGCTGCAGAGGCTCCATTTGACGATGATTTTGTGAGGGGGAAGGGCAGCAAACTCAGTGGCTCAGCTGAACTATACCTCCCAACTGTCCAGATTTTCAAAGAATGAATACATTTTTGCTTCTTATTTTTGGTTTGTTCCTCATAACATTTGTAGTTTTCTGGCAAGTCATTTAGGAATTAAGTCATTAAATAATGATACACTGAGTTTCAGACTTCATAACCTTCATAAAAATGCATGCTAAAGTAAGACCTGTTATTCTATCAACTGTCTCAGTTTATACAAGAGCAATTTTTAGTACTGTTTATATGTTCCCCCAATATATTTGGCCTTGTCCAGATTTATTGCATTAACATGTTGAGAGGTACATGCAAATAAATTGCTTTATAGAATTAGGCATAGCCAGCCTCTCAACTGTCCCTGATTTTGGCTCAAAATGTTGCTCTTCCCCCTAATAATCCCTCCGCAAAATAGCAATGTTGGAAGAAAACATGGAGGGTTTACAATTAAGAAATAACTGTAATAATCAAAGTTATAGATTATTTGAAATGCATGTAGATTCTTTTATTTTGATAGCTGCTCAAAGTAGCAGTACTAATATTAAAGTGTCCCTTCTTTGACATGTTCCCAGCTGTATTGTGTGGCTATTTTATATTTTTGCATCACATTTTTGGTCCATTTTTCATAAAATTGTGTTTTTGGCAAATTAGTGACAAATCATTAAAGAATGAAGTTAGAAAATAATGACAGACATTTGAGTTTCAGATTTCATACCCTTCAAAAAATTTATACTAATGCAAGACCTATTCTATTATCTTTCTAAGTTTATAAGAGCAATATTTAAAAATTGTCCTTATTTTTGGGCCTTTGTCCCACTTCTATATATGGCTTTGTCCAGATTTCTTGCTCTGAGGTTGAGAGATAGGACAGATGTGTCAGGGCCATCACAGTCAACCAGAGACATTTCAAATTGTTACATACTTGTTACACCCCACTCCCCCATGTAGTGACTCTGGATGTGTCCAAGCAAGGCAAGGAGTAGTTATGCAGTGCAACATGTGCAGAGTGTCCCCCCATTCAGGGTAGACACAAGTACTACAGTGGCTTTTCATCTGTCCTTGATTTTGCAGAATGGTCTGGTTTCTGTCATATTTTTGTACTGTTGATTTATACTTATTACTCAAAGTGCCTGTTGCTCTGTGTTTAAGTAGCAATGCTTTAATGACCATAAGATAAGCTTGTCTGAGATCGTAAGATGCAAGTAAGCTTTAATAAGCATACTGTTAAAGAATTGCCAACATTGAAAGCCTTTCTGTTGTTGCCATGCAGAGAATACTTAACTAGATAATGTATAAGCCTTGGGTATTGAAGGGCAGGATTACATTATTTTAAAAAGCTCATTACACTTGTTGGAGACTTCCAGTCATCTCTACAGGCTTTACTCGTAAACTAAACAGAATGCCAATCATGTGTGGTCCATAACCTGTACAGTAATCCTTTAAGCAATGTATCTTGAGCTTGTTTGCTTTTCATTTTTTACTTTGATCATGTTTTCCCCATGAAACAAGTAGGTAGTTGTCAGGCAGCAGGTCTTTTTTGGATAAGAAACATTTTTACAAGTGGGGGCATCACAGAGATTTCTACTCTCAGCATATTACTTGGTACTTTAATAAAGCTGAATATAATTCATAATTAGAACTACAGTGCAAGGAGAAGTGGTTTGAGTTGAGTGCTGCTTGTTTTTCTTATACTTGATTTTTGACTGGCATTCCAGTAATGTATTTAAAAAGTTATTTATTTTTTCATTCCTCACAACCTTTTGTTTCCATCTAGAATATTAAGTAAACTGTCATCCAGCCAATGCATTGAAATATTTTTATTCTTCTACACTTATTTTTGTCTTGATTGGACTCTCATAATGACGGTTTGGCACCCAGGGCAGCGTATTTAATTAAAGTTAGTTTTTGTGGTTTTGAGCATAGCTCCACCCCTTTCTAGTTGGTCGCACCCCTTCTTATTGACCCCACCCATTCAACTGTCTCCTGCAGCCCCCCTTTGATTTGAAGTCACCAGTCACCACTGGTCTCCACTGAAAATGGGTAATTTTTTACCCAGTTGGACTAATCCAGTTAAATGTGAAATAAATACTATATTTATATATATATATATATATATATATATATATATATATATATATATATATATAATGTGTGCATCTGGCAGTATATGAACTTTGAAAGCCTTGAGGGTTTCCATTTTCTTTCAGACTTTTCTAGTACTTTATGTCTTAAGGTAGCTACCCACCAAAAATATTTTGCTTGAGCCAACAATTTCTACCAGTGGCTCTACAGCTGCAACTTTTGATGACATTTGTACTTACCAAGTAATGTTACTCCTTACATGTTTAGTGCATGTAACTATAGCATCTGTACTTTACCATTAAAAATCGCTTAGTAATTACTTTGGCCTATAGGGTCCACTTTCTCTCCTGTCTATATCTTTAAGAAATCTTACTGTTTATTTTAGTAGTACATTAGAAGAAACTTGCTTGTAGTCAGTAATAGAAATGATGGACAGTGCTCCAGCCTGTATCCAGTTTTATTCTCAATTTCACACCCATCTCCTCTGGGGTACTTATATGATTATGTGGTAATCTTCAGTCAGATTATCCATCCATTTTTGATAACCTACTATGCAGTTTTTAGGGTTGCAGGGATGCCAAACCATGTCCTGGCATCCAATGGGCACAGGACTGCTGTAAGCCATCAGGACATAACACTTCTGCTCCCCTTTAAATCATACTTCTCAACCTGCAGGCATTGAAAGTAGGAACTAAGTAGGAACGAAGGTCCTTGAAAAATAGGGACCTTCAGCTAAAGTTCTGGTCATCTAATTAGCATAAATGTTGAATACTAAATAGCACATAACTCTTCTTACTTTCAGTAGGAGTAAGGGGTACTACTCAAAAATGCAATTAAAAGCATGGAAAATGCACAAATTATCAGACAGACAGTATAAAATCTCTAGACTTTAATGAACTGTATCATAAAATTCAACCAGACAAGATAATTTATTTTCTGCTCCAGGAAAATGGAAATGTAAGATGTGTGTCCTCTTTCTTTAAAGTATTGGTACCACTGGTATATTGGCCATATAGTGTGGTTTTCTGCATCCTAAATGCCTTCAAAATTCACATCTGATGAAGGCGATTCAGAAAATTGTATGATGGGTTAAATCATACCTCCAAAAACAGGCACATCCTAAATCAGGTAGATTTTTTTCCACAATAAGGACAGTTAAGAGGAATATTTCAAATGGCTTTTCAGTTTCTGATGAAGCCAAAGACCTGAGCTCTACACCAATTCCTTAGCAGTTCAGTGAACCCTGCAATAAGAAGTACTCCAGCCCCAGTCATGTCATGTGATTGATAACACTTAAGGAATGTTGCTGTGCTTGCTGCATTTCTACGTGCTTCTCCAGATCTTTGTGCTCCCTCTGCACTACATGATAGCCCTTTTAGCCAAGTAGTTGATCTGTACAGGGAAAATGTTTAAACAAAACAGGGTTAAGAAACTGACATCGAAGGCACATGAACTATGATGTTTGGTTTCCGACAATAAGCATCTGCTCCCAAGGTTCACATTTTGTGCCTTCCAGCAAACACATCACCTCCCTGATTGCTCCTTACTCTCTCCAAGTAGGGTTACTTCCTTTTGTTTTATTACAGGACAGTACAGCCAGGGAGGATTGATGAAATTAACAGTGGAAAGTAAAGAAATGTTTCTGGAGAAAACTTTTTTTTTAACTTTAAACATTACAAAAATGCTATAAAACACTGTAAATTAATGCAAAACATTATTTAAAAAACAGCAACAACTAAACGCTATATCATTAAATGTTTTGTAATATACTGAAACTGTGTCATTTGCATTAGTTCAGGACATTGTTTATCCTGAAATGATTTTATAGTTCAGTGAAAAATGTTTCATTTTGACCACCACAGAAGAGGTGTCATTGGTGTTTTGACCTGTGTCTCTTAAAATGGAATCCCTTTGTAGGTGTTTCCCTTTTATGGGGAGTCCTGTATAAAGATATGGATCACCATCATAACAAATAAGTAATTCATTTAAAAACATGTTGATACGTTATAGTACATGAATTTAAACTGTAAAATTTATGTTTTGGATTCACAAAGATCCCAAGTGATGGCTTTGGAACTGTTCTGAGAACAGAGTCTTCAGAGAGATGGAACTACAGACAGCAAATAAACAAAACTTTGCACTCCCTAGAAATTACACATATATTTGAACTTCCTGTCGCAGAAATGTATAACTAATACTTAACAAAGATGGGAGTAACTTTGTCAGCTTTGTTGTGTAAATAAATGACTATAGATTTTTTAGACTGATATCAAGTCTGACAGAGAGTCACTGGACAGAAACATTTTGATTTTATAGCAAAAAGCAAACACTGGTCCATCTCTTTCCCGTGCTGTCACTCACACCACTGGAATGCAATAAGAAATTATGTTAGGGTCATTGAAGTCATTTGTGAAAAAGAGAAACCTGGCAGATGTGGCTGGGAATCTAACTTAGTTCCCAGAAAATGTCATTCTGTTTGGATGACACTAGCCAAATATTTCTGTGTATAAAACTAGACCTTTTCTCCTGAAGACATGCCACTGTTTCACTGTCAGGGACTCAGAAGGAACTGCTAAAATGTGCCAGTAGAAAAATGCCTTTGGCTGCTCTAGATGTAAATCAAAATATGTAACTTTTTTACATGGTTGTTAATGAAGTGTGGTATAATTTGAGTGATGCATCCTTTAAGATTAGTGTAGTACTCTTTGGCTGAGGCTTTGTCTAGATAAATATCGTTGTCACTTTTAACTAGTTCTTTACCTCAAAATGTAAAGTCTCCCAACCTAAAGTACTTTTGTCCTAAAAATGCAACAGAAGATCTACATTTTCTATTTATCTTGTTAGCAGCTAATGTTTTGAAACCCACCTTAAATAGTTCATTCATTCATTCATTCATTCCTTCATTCATTCACTGTTTTCTGACTGGGAATACTCAAGTAATAGCTCTGATAATGTTTAGTACTAAAGCAACATCAGTATTCTCACTACAGATACCTGGTTGTACAGCCTTGAAACTCTGCCTTTAATATGCAACCAAAAGAAACACTTGCAGGGGGCAATACCCACTTCATCACCCGTGCGGAGGGCAAGAGTCCTCACTCCCTGAACTCATATTTACCAATTCCCATGGCAGCAAAACTGAGTAAGGGAAAAAATCACCAATGGTCTTAGACAGTACCTCTTTTCACTCTTCCATGACTGATCGTGTAATTTTCATGAGCCAGAGTACCTGGCATATATGAGTAAGGTGAACAGTTCTTATTAACCCATGAGCATAGTCAGTATTCTACCACTAATTGTTACTGTAACCAAGATTCCAAAGACATTGTAACAAATTATTATATCGCTAATCCCCGATGTAACCCAGATTTCACAGTCATGGTGGTAAATTTTCTTTAAATGGAATGTAGATTTCCATACTCCAGATTTAACTGTTCTGTAGATTACCAATTGCAGTTTTTAAAACACAATGCCTGAAATGGTTGTAGTGCCCCTATCACTGACAGGAGACATTGTTACAGTGTCTGTGAACAAAAAGGTGCAACTGTTGTAGCCTGTTGCAGACACTATTAAAGAATTACTGTTATCTCCAGGAATTATGGCACTGTTATTTTCAACTTGTTATATTCTCAAACCATTTATTTTCATTCAGAATACTTACCCCACAACCAGTCTTCACCAATACCTGAATAGTTTTGCTAGCATATATATATATATATATATATATATATATATATATATATACACATATATATATGTATATGTATATGTATATAAATATATATATATATATATATATATATATATATATGTATATGTATATAAATATATATATATATATATATATATATATATATATATATATATGGGTCTACTTCATAACATTGACATTTCATAATATTGAATTTCATAACATTGAGACCAGAACATCTAATTCCCAAAACATTGAAAACTCAGAACATTGAAAGTGTGCTTCATAACATTGAAAACCACAATGCATATTTAATTAACATTCTCTCCACCTATAACAACACCTAACTAGCAAACGCACTTTCTACTTCATTTCTGCAGGGGGACAAGCCCCCCTGCAACCTCCATGTGAGGGGACTTTGCCCCCCACACCCCCCGTAAATTAAATCTGCCAACTCCCAAAATTGTACTACAGTGGAAAAATGTTTATTCTGAAGTTGTCAATCTTCTTCCTATCCATCACTGATGGGTTCTGTTCCGAGCCCTCGGAACTGAGTCGGCCTTATACCAAGCTTGCATGCACAAAAAACTGTCAAGCTAAGCTGCTACACACAATGCCCTTTGCTCAGTTACCTCAGATCTCGTTTGACGTGCAGCCATGTAGCAGCGTTTCACCGAGCTCTCCAGCTAAGTGTTTTTTTCTTAAAGATTTAATAGTTTGAAAAAGTTTTTTCTTCCTTATAACTTGTTCTTGTTGTTCTATATTGCTGCTGCTCTACCCACAGGTATTTTTCTCTTACCATTGTTGGTAATTTCTTGGTATCTGTAACTTTCTACCTTTACGGTATCGTGTTACCATCGTTGGTATTAACTTCTTCTCTTCTCCATTTTCTCTCTTTCCTCTTTGTTCCTTGTGTGCGAGATTGGGTTTGGAATGTCTGAAAAGAAGGGAACTAAGGGATTTAAACACTAATCTTCTTGCAGTGGTAAACTGCCGAATAGTGACCTCCATGAGGAATATGTTTACTGTTTGGGGGTTCTGCATTTGTCAGCGAAACCCCTGTGTGATATCTGTGCTAGTTTCAGTCAGTGGACGCTGAATGAACATCGTAACCAAGTTAGTTTAAAGGGCCTGGTTGCTTCACCTTTCTCTGAGGCCATTTCTACTACGTTGGTCTCACCCCCTCCTGCTTCGGATAAGAAACGTCCTCGATTGGACCCCTCTTCACTGTCCGGTGACAGAGGTAAAGGTCATAAGCACAAGGCCCATAAGTCATCGTCTGAACACTGTTCTGCCTCCTCGGTGCCGACTACTACATCTGCTCCAAGCTCGGCTCCAATAAAGTTTACCGATGTAGCCTCGTCGGCTCCAACACCGGCACTGACAATTACAGCACCGCCTACATCTTCGATACTGACCAGTATGATGTCTTTGATACCGACCAGTATTACGTCTTCTATACTGACCAGTATTTCCATTTCTTTATCGGCACCGACTTCGCCCATTTCGACCCCGTTATCGGTTCCAACAACGGCATTGGAACCGTTCCTATCATCCACTCCTATAATGACTTCTGCTCCAAGCCCTTTCATGGCTCCAACCATACCGCTATTACCTGTTGCAAAATTGGAATTGTTGGTGCTGTTCTCTGACACACCATGGACCCGATACTCCTCCAATGTGGACCCATTTGCTGGACAAGCCTGCAGACCCTTTTTGGACCAGCCTGACTCCCGTTCAGGTGCATCAGTGAGATTCACCAGGAACCTTTCCGAATTGGATGTGGTGCAACATTTTGATCAGCTGCTGACTGCTAGAGGAATCTCTTAATCTGCCTAGGCCCTATCCCACTCCTGGCTTTGGGTCTATTTCTCCAACAACCCCTACTTACTCTCCTCCCTTGGATCCCTTAGTTCCGAGGCTCATCTTCCCAACTTTTAACAGAGGAATTCCTTCCTTGGCATGGACAGCAACTCTGTCTGATGTTCTGAGATTCCTTTTGGGTGCCGGTTCTGTTGAAGCCTACCCTTCCTCAATCTCATGCTTGGGGGGTTGAGCCCCCGGTCCCAGTGTGGCTTATGACGGTTTTGTCAGCCCCAACTTCAGAGCAGAGGGTGACTACCGCTCCGAGCTTGATTGATGCTCTGTCCCCAGGGGCAGTCCATCTGGAGCGGAGTGTGACCCCGGTTACAATTCAGTCTTCTTTGGTTCCGGGCTCCCATTCCTCTTTGGGCAGTCCTGCTTTCCGGGTGATGGAGAGGGCTCTTGCTGCCAGCAATCCTCCACAGTTGTTTTTTCTCCCAGTTTTCGTTGAGCCATAGCTGTCAAAGTCCACCCCCCAAGGACACCGAGAGTGCAAGGCCCAGGAGACCCCTGTTCAAGGCATTTCACTTTCCATGTGTTCTTTGGATGTTCCCACCGAAGAACCCCCTCGGAAATGCGAAGAACCCCCTCGGAAATGGGTGTGCAAGAGGAGACACACAGACTCCCCAGAGGAGTCACTCACAGAGGTTATGAACTACGATGATGGGGAATGGTCCCCACAGTCACCCCCTGACGTTGTCTCCTTTGGGGACATCATGGAGATCTTGAAACAGAGGGGTAACTGGAAGTCCTCAACCCCTTCCTCAGAGGAATCTGTATTCCTGCAGGCCTTTCGCTCTCTGCCCTCTACTTCTTGAGTGAACCCCTTGCTGATGAGCTGGTTAAGCTCATCGTGCACTGGGCTTGGAAGAACCCCTGACTCCATTGAGGTCATCCCCAGGAGATCAGACAAAGTTCTCTCCCCTCCAGAGGATCAACCGCATTGGTCCAGAGGCTTGTCAGTGGACACTATGGTGGTGGTGGCTGCCACGAAATAGGACCTGGCAGAAGAGAGTCCTGCTGTTCACCCACCCAACACAGAGTCCCAGGCAGTGGACAGGTTAGGGAAGCAGGTCTTTGCATCAGCGACCTTCGTTGTTAGGTCTGTGAACTTTATGGTACATTTTACGAGGCTCCAGAGAGATCTTATCTCCAAACGCTCCGGAACTCTCGAGGGTCAAGTATCGGATGGAGCATGAGATAAAGTTTCTTCCCAACTTGCTACCCTAGAATCCATATCTGATTCATCCATGAGGTTGCTGTCACACGCAGCTGAAGGAGCAGCTAAAGCAGTGGGTGCAGGCGTAGTCATGAGACATCACGCCCGGATGCACATCTGTGACCTCGTGGACTCCTTCAAGTCTTCCTTTCTAAATGCCCCTATCGAGCCCTTGGCTCTGTTTGGTGCGAAGGTCAAGGATACACTAGCCAGGTGCGAGCAAGATGGGAAGACCTTGTCTGCCATTGGCCTATGTTTATTCAAACCTCAACGTTCATTCTCCAGGAACCAGAGGAGTGGAAAAATGTGGCACAAGAAGTCACAAGGTCCCTTCCGAGATGCACATGGTGAGGACTCCTCTAGAGGCAGAGGGGGTTCCAATAATGGAAGATGCCCCTTTTGGGGCAGAGGGGGTCCATGGAATCAGGACTCCAGAGATTCTATCACAGGTAGACCTTATCAGCAATCCTGAGGTGCTGCCCGATTGCTTTCCTCTGGAAGCAGTCGAGGCACATTTCTCTCTGCACCAAGATGCTTGGCTGTCCATTACGAACGATCAGTAGGTGCAGAGAATCATTACCAGAGGCTACCATATTCCACTAATCTCCTATCCAAGACCTCCAAAATCCCTTCCCGATGTTCCACCCAGCCAAAAGGAAAAGGCAGCTTCTGAGATACGAAAGCTACTTCAAAAATGAGCCATCCAAATGGTCCCCTCAGATCAGTGTGGATCAGGGTTCTACTCAAGATTCTTTTTGGTGCCAAAGAAAACAGGGGATTGGAGGCCCATTCTGGATCTCAGTCATCTAAACAAATCATTAGTTTAGACCAAGTTCCGCATGGTCACGATTCTATCCATCCTCCCCTATCTGCAGCAGGGTGTGTGGATGTGCTCATTAGATCTCTGGTATGTGTATTACCTTATCAAGATAGATAAGCACTCCAGGAGCCTCCTTCACTTCCGCCTGGGAGCCAGTCGCTACTAGTTCAGAGCCATGCCTTTCGGTCTCTCGACTGCACCCAGAGTATTCACAAAATATCTGGCAGTTGTAACAGCTCATCTGAGACTTCAGGGATTCCAGGTGTTTCCATATCTAGATGATTGGCTCCTCTCCACCCCCACCAAGTGTCTCCTGGTCAGGGCTCTCTGCTATACCTTGCACCTAATGGAGTCATTAGGCATCACCATATACTGGAAGAAATCAAACCTCCATCCATCACAACAACTGGAATTCATAGGGGCAATATTCAACACGCAGTTAAGCCTAATTTCTCTTCCTCCCCACAGGCTTCAGAGACTCAGGGCACAAGTTCAGGTGATACTCTGCCAAAGCCAGGTGTCTGCAAGGGAAAATCTTCAAGCCTTAGAATCTATGGCTGCAGCCATCCCCATAGTCCCCTTAGCCAGACTGCACATGAGATTACTACAATGGCAACTTCATGGCCAGTGGATACCCAGTCTTCACCCCCTGAACTCAAAGATTCTCATCACCAACATTTGCAAACAAGATCTCCTCTAGTGGATGCATACAGATGAAAATCTTTGGAGTCTTCCCTTCCAGGTTCCACAGCCCAGCACCACGGTGACCACGGATGCTTCCCTGATGGGTTGGGGGGGGCAACTTCCAGGGAAAGTCAGTCCAAGGCATGTGGTCTGATGTAGAGGTCAATTTGTATATCAATGTCCTGGAGTTAAGAGCGGTGCTGTTGGCATTGCAAGCTTTTCATCCACTTCTTCCATCCGGAATGATTGCTGTCCAATCAGACAACATGTCCGTGGTCTGGTACATAAACAAACAGGGAGGGGCCAAGTCTTACCCCCTTTGTCATGAAGCCATGAGAATTTGGCATTGGGTGATAGCTTCCAACCGCTTCCTGATCGCAACGCAAATCCCGGGGAGCTCCAGCGTGATTGCAGACAGACTGAGCAGATGCATACTTAATCCGCACGAGTGGTTTCGCAACCTGAGTGTGGCAACGGAAATTTTCATTCGCTGGGGCCAGCCATGCTGCAACCTTTTTGCTCCCCTTCAAATGCAAAATGCAGCAGCTACTTTGCCCTCTTTCCCCCTCTTGGGGAGTCACCGAGAGATGCTCTAGTCCACGATTGGCCCACGGGTCTCCTTTATGCTTACCCTCCGATTCCTCTTATTCCCCTCTTTCTGCGGAAGGCGATTTAGTTGAGAAGCAAAGTGATCCTCTTTGCCCCATTTTGGCCTCATCAAGTGTGGTTTCCCTTCCTCCGCCCTCATCTGTTATGACCTCCTTGGATCCTAGACACTCATCAGGAATTAATTTCTCACCCACAAGGGCTGACTCCTCTGAATCTGTCCACCCTCAAGCTGACAGCTTGGTTACTCCACTTCTGTTAGTTGCCGGGCAAGAAACCCTTTCTTCACCTGTTCGGGATATTATTTTGGCTTCTCATAAACCATCCACCAGAAAACTTTACAAGGATAAATGGAAAAGATTCTCTATTTGGTCACGTAATCAGGAGATAGACCCGTTCGCAGCTCCTGTGGTCACTATTCTTCATTATTTGTCTGAGCTGTTTGACAAAGATGCCTCGGCTTCTACCATCTGAGTCCATCTAGCAGCTATTTCCAACTTCCATAATGGGTCTGAAGGAGTACCACTCATCTCCTCTTGTCTTTGCAAGACCTTCCTCAAGGGTATTTTTCACAGCAGACCTCCCATTAGACAGCCGGTGGAGGCATGGGATTTGTCCTAGGTTCTGCAGGCTCTTTCTCTGCCCCTGTTTGAGCCGGCTGCCACCTGTGACCTAAAATTCTTATCTTGGAAATCCTCATTCCTGGTGGCTATAACTTCAGCAAGAAGAATTTCAGAATTACAAGTGTTATGTATCAAGAGCCCTTATCTGATCTTTCATAAGGACAGAGTATCACTTCGAACTAACACATCCTTCCTCCCCAAAGTGGTTTCTGTCTTTTCCATTAACCAGTCTATTGAGCTCCCTGTGTTTTTCCCAAATTACTCGAACAAGGGAGAATACTGCCTACATTCCCTGGATCTTCACAGACAGTTACGCTTTTATTTGGACAGAACTAAATCATTCCGTAAGTCAGACCAGCTTTATGTTTCCTTTGCAGGCCCTAGAATGAGAGGTGCAGTATCAAAAGTTACTTTGTCTGAATGGCTCAGGGATTGCATTTCCTTCACATGTTCACTTATGGAGGGATCTAAGCTGGGCCAAATCAAAGCTCACTCAACTAGGGCAGCATCTGTTGCCTTCCACTCTAGGGCCTCCATGGATGACATTTGTGCAGCTGCCATTTGGGCTAAGCCCCACACTTTTATCAAGCATTACAAATTGGATCTGATCTCCAGGGGAAGAGCGGCCTTTGGCTCAATGGTTCTCAGGAATGTTCTTCCATAAGGGCCACCCAGGCTCTCCAAGTAGCTGGGGACTCGGTCCCATCAGCATAGCTCTCAACCTTCAATCTGTAAAATGAGGAACACTAGCCCTCATAATGTGGAACAAATGGGCAAAATGTGGAACACATACTAATGGCGTACTAACAACTTCAACTAGGAAGGTCATAGGATGGTTAAAATATGCTGGTTTTACTAATAAAGAAGATATGTTAATGAATGTATATGATTCATTCCTATTTACAATAGATTTCACTAAAAAAAATTCCTAACACTGAATGTGTGACAGAGTCTTTCAATGTGGAACATTTGAGAAACTTGGAGGAACATGAACGTTTTAAGACCCCAAATGAGGTACGTTCCTCGTAATGAGGTACACTTGAGAGGTATGCCCATCAGTGATGAATAGAAAGAAGATTAACAACTTCAGATAAAGAATTTATGTCTTACCATAATGTTCCATCTGAGTTGTTGATCTTCTTCCAGTCATCACACCCTCCAACCAACCCCCTCCTAAGGTTCCTGGCAGATCTTCTGGGTCTTTGTGGTGTATTAGGGTTTCTGCGCAGAGATGGCCTCTGGCTTATTCTTTCTCTATATGTTGCAAGCAAACTCGATCTGAGGTAACTGAGCAAAGGGCATTGTGGGTAGCAGCCTAGCTTGAGAGTTTTTGGTGCACGCAAGCTTGGTATAAGGCCGACACAGTTCTGAGGGCTCGGAACCCAACCCATCAGTGATGACTGGAAGAAGATCAACAAGTCAGATGGAACGTTATGGTAAGACATGACTTCTTTTTTCCTAACCTCACTGTATCACAATCACCTTACACTGTGGTTAGGAAATTAACTTTTTTCCACCGTAGTGCGATCTTGGAGTTGGTATATTTAATTTACGGGGGGTGTGGCAGTAGAACCTCACACATGGGAGTGCAGGGAGGCTTGGCTCCCTCCAGAAACATAGTAGAAAGTGTGTTAGGTGGTGTTGTAGGTAGAGGTGATGTTATTTCTGGTCTCAATGTTATGAAATTCAACATTATGAAATTTCATTGTTATGAAGTAGACCGATATATATATATATATATATATATATATATATATATATATATATATATATATATATATATATAATGTGTGTGTGTGTGTGTGTGTGTGTGTGTGTGTGTGTGTGTATATATATATATATATATATATATGTGTGTGTATATATGTATATATATATATATATATGTATATATATATATATATATATATATATATATATATATATATATATATATATATATATATATATATGTGTGTGTGTGTGTCTCTGAACCTAATTTACACCCCACTTCTTAACTACAGTATTAACATGTTCTGGTCTGTTTAGCTCCTTCCCTCACCTCCATTTCTTTGAATTTCTATGCATAGATCTCATCATCTATTATCTATTTGACAGATCCACTAACACCCTTCCTCATATGTATCTACAACTGCACAAGTACTTTTTTATGCTGTAATAGTTACTTCTCCTTTCATATGAATGTAATCTAATTAGCAAATGTATGTGTAATTGTAAATGCATATTATTTAATGTCTGTTCATATATATTACCGATTAAAAATATTTGTAATATGTTGGAGCTCTTCTCCTTGGGCCACCACTGAAAAGCAGTTTTTGACTAAACTCAGACGGAAAAACCCAGTAAATAAAAGCAAAATTAAAAAAAAAATCATCTGATGACTGTTAGATGTTCCAGGATAAAACTTTATAAAATATAGGCTTTATTAGCTTTTTCAAATGGCATGCCAGTCAAGGTTTTCAGGCTTTTGTTTCCAGGTTGTACGCCATATCTTTGTTGCTCCCCTTCCTGTGTTGATTTTCATGATGCACCCCTTGTTCCTATATAAATGTGCAGCTTGCTTATTATCATTTTCCGGGTATGGATCTTCAATTATAATGACCACTTGTTAATTAAAAGCATTTGTCTCTTTATATGATTTCACTATTTCAAATCCACCACACTGAAGCTGCAATGACAAAAAACTTTTATCAAAATTTATGGGGGAAAGGAAGAGAAAAATGAATATATTAACAGTACTTCAAGAAACTTAGTAATGGAAGTGTAAATGCTATGTTGCAGTACTGGAAGGCAGGTTCTATTAAAATAATTAGAAGGAGAGTAAAATGAGACAATCAGGAAAATGGTAACTAAAGAGTAATAATTTTGAAGTCACTGTATACGTACGTTCCCATATCCTGAACAACTGGGTCATTTGTCAGAGGTGTATTGTTAATGTGGTTGTTCCTTGGGATATATGACTTCCCAAAGGATACAACGGTGAATTTTTGTCATGTAGTTTCACTGCATCATTTTGGCATAATTTCTTTATTTGTCTCCTCCTAGCTTGTTGTCATCTGTAAACTTAGTCAGCCAGAGCCCTTTGGTATTTACTTTTACTTCAGGAAATTGATGCCAAACAGGAGAGGTCCCAGCACAGAACCTTGGGGGATTCCACTGATGACTGATCTCTTTGTGGAGGTAACTTAACCTATTTTGAGTTCCTGCGCCAGGCTGAGTAAGCATGACTTAGTTCTTGACAATTCCAAACTGAGATGGAATCAGTGTTTATAAATTCCATGTGTCCTGATTGATTAGTTCCATGATAAGTCCTTTGCTACTTCTGGGTCTGTAATTGCTTTGGTATGTGGAAGGTCCTCCCTTATGCAGAGGAATGATTGTAGCTGTTCTCCACTTGCTTGGTATAAAACCTGTATGGGGCTTGAGATTAAACTGTGTTCTTAGGAGTGTGGCTAAATCATGCTTTATGCTATTTAAGATGCATGCAGGCATATTGTCATGACCCATCAATGCAGTATTTTTAGCTTTTGGTAGTACTTCTTTTATGACCTGGTTTTGTGCGATAGCTGGAGGTGATTGACTTATTTAAAAGTACAATGCCTGTGTGTACCCCACATGCACAAACTGTAGCTAAATGTCGTGCTGTTCATTGTAGGCTAGGGGGGTACCTGACAAACTCCAAAACTCAGACCTCTTCATTATTTATGAATGCACACTTTGCCACAAGCTTGTTTCATACAACAGCCATAATCCCATAATAATAACCTACCTGCTGCTGGAAGTTGGATCTCCTGTATTCTAAGCATATTGCAGATTACCATAGAAGCTAGGTACCAGTTTGTTGGCTAGTAAGGGTATTGTTCATTGGATTTGAATGTTCATAAGTTAGTATTAGGCTAACTGCCCTTGTGGGCCATTTTAAGCCTAGTTAATTATCTTATGTGAGAATCTAACCCTGCACCTTGTGTTGGTAAGGTAAACACCTTAACCATTATGACACCTCCCAACCTATATAGCCAGGCATCCTCTTTGTACTCAAATTATTATTTTTCTTGGTGAGCATCTCTCAACCAGAGTGTTACAGAAGTAAAAATGTGCCTTCAGTTACAGTCCAATGCCTATAATTTAGATCACTATAGCAGTTTCTTAGAGTTACACTAACTCTTCTGTGAGAGAGGGAGCTTTGAACAGCCTATCTGTCCCTGGAGGAGTGGTTTCAGCCTAGAAATTAGAAGTTTATTGGCCATTTTGGGCTAATTTCTATCTTTCATTTTCCTGCTATAAAACCCGCATGTGCGAGGTTTTTGCACTAGTATACAGCTCAGCAAGCTCCTGCCTGGTGCCCTGCAGAGTTCTACAGCAGACGAGAGACAAAAGAGAGACTTTGGCGTGATTAAGTATCATTTTTCTGCTGCCTTTAGCTAATTCCGCCTAAAATGCTGATTTTCTAGAGTTTCTGTGATTTAAAAAGTTTGTTTCAGCTACATATTGTATTTATTTTACTGCCTGCACTTTAGTAAAGTCATTTTTGTGTTTGAATTACCTGTTTAACTGTTGTAGGCTACACACTCAAGTGTGATAACCATTTCTGTGCATTTAAAGTGTTTTTTTAATTGTATCTGCTTTATTTTCTGAAAAAGGAAATATGTACTTGTTTTCCCATCTTTCTAAGCTAGTATAGTCCAGTTTTCAGGTTAGTGCTGAATTCAGGGCTGTGTTACAAGTTTCTGTGTTTGCCCATACCTTAGTTGGATAGAAGGAAGTTTCTCTGTTCACTGTGAGAGAGGGAGCTTTGAGCAGCCTATCTGTCCCTGGAGGAGTGGTTTCAGCCCAGAAATTAGTAGTTTATTGGACATTTTGGGCTAATTTCTATCTCTTTCATTTCCCTGCTATAAAACCTGCATTTGCAAGGTTTTGCGCTAGTATACAGCTCAGCAAACTCCTGCCTGGTGCCCTGAAGAGTTCTACAGCAGCAGAGAGACAAAATAGAGATTTTGGAGTGATTATGTATCATTTTTCTGCATTTTCTTGCTGCCTTTAGCTAATTCGCCTAAAATGCCAATTTTCTAGAGTTTCTGTGATTTAAAAAGCTTGTTTCAGTTACATATTATCCTTATTTTATGCCTGCACTTTAACAAAGTCATTTTTGTGTTTAAATTACCTATTTAACAGTTGTACACTACACACTCCAGTGTGATAGCCATTTCTGTGCATTTAAAGTGTTTTTTTTTTTTATTGTATCTGCTTTATTTTCTGAAAAAAAATGAATATATATATATATATATATATATATATATATATATATATATATATATACTTGTTTCCCGCCTTTCTGAGCTAGTATAGTCCAGTTTTCAGGTTAGTCCTGAATTCAGGGCTGTGTTGCATGTTTCTGTGTTTGCCCATACCTTACTTGGATAGAAGGAAGTTTCTCTGTTTACTTTGAGAGAGGGAGCTTTGAGTAGCCTGTCTTTGCCTGGAGGAGTGGTTTCAGCCCAGAAATTAGTAGTTTATTGGCCATTTTGGGCTAATTTCTATCTCTTTCATTTCCCTGCTATAAAACCCGCATGTGCGAGGTTTTTGCACTAGTATACAGCTCAGCAAGCTCCTGCCTGGTGCCCTGCAGAGTTCTACAGCAGCCGAGAGACAAAAGAGAGATTTTGGAGTGATTATGTATCATTTTTCTGCATTTTCTTGCTGCCTTTAGCTAATTCGCCTAAAATGCCAATTTTCTAGAGTTTCTGTGATTTAAAAAGCTTGTTTCAGTTACATATTATCCTTATTTTATGCCTGCACTTTAACAAAGTCATTTTTGTGTTTAAATTACCTATTTAACAGTTGTACACTACACACTCCAGTGTGATAGCCATTTCTGTGCATTTAAAGTGTTTTTTTTGATTGTATCTGCTTTATTTTCTGAAAAAAAATGTATATATATATATATATATATATATATATATATATATATATATATATATATATATATACTTGTTTCCCACCTTTCTAAGCTAGTATAGTCCAGTTTTCTGGTTAGTCCTGAATTCAGGGCTGTGTTGCATGTTTCTGTGTTTGCCCATACCTTACTTGGATAGAAGGAAGTTTCTCTGTTTACTGTGAGAGAGGGAGCTTTGAGCAGCCTGTCTTTCCCTGGAGGAGTGGTTTCAGCCCAGAAATTAGTAGATTATCGGCCATTTTGGGCTAATTTCTATCTCTTTCATTTCCCTGCTATAAAACCCGCATTTGCGCGGTTTTGCATGCCGGGCAGCACCAGTTCGTTTGGGTATAACTATTCCCGGCTCCACAAAGTGTACTCTTCAATTTTTCCCTTGGAACTAGACAAACTTTCAACTTAAGCACTCAAATCATTCACTTCTCATCCCGGCACTTTCTCAAAACTCATAGCAAGCACTAATAAACCTTAGCACTAGACCCCCCCCCCCCTTATACTGTAGAGAAGGATAAGGCTGTCTATTTGGCCTTACCAGTGAATCAGTAAAGCAGTTTACTGTACCTATCCAGGCATGTCCAAAGGGCAGTTTTAGGTATACTCTCCGGTCCAACTGGTGAATCTGGGCATTTTGAGGCAATGTTACAATTGCCTCATGTACACAGACAACCCTCTCCTCCTTCCACCAAACACTAATACATGCGAGAGATGCAATTATGCAGCCAAACTGGAGGCCAAGCTCTCTCAGCCCAAGACTGGACCAGGCAGTCAAGAGGAGAAGGGAATTACTTGCATCACACCACCAGTCTCACATAGACCTATATAACAAGCACCGGCAAAAAACACACATAAATACATGAAAACATACTCAGAGACTCTAAATAAAAATCTACAAAAGCAACAGAGTCCTCCAAAGCAGACATCCAAGCAACCTCCACCTCCCAACACAAACCATGATACACATACTTCACAAAACCAGTGTGCCACGCAATCACAGCCCTTAAGGCAAAATTGCATACCCAACACACTAGTAATAGGTGACTCTATAGTCAGGCATACTGACATCCCATTCACTAGGTTGAACAAGGAGAAGGTTACAGTTAGCTGCCTGTTGGGTGCCAGGATCTGCCACATAACATAAGCACTCAGGTCACTCCAGAACAAGTACAAATATGACTCTGTCATTGTCAATGTTGGTGTGAATGACCTGAGCCGTACCTCCCTGGACTACATGAAAAGAGATATGGAGGAGCTCTCTGATCACGTAGCCCAGGCTGGTGTGACCCTGACCTTGAGTAGCATCCTGCCCTCACCAAGGACGATACCATGGTATAGAGAAAAAATGATTAATTTTAACAATTGGCTAAGCTTCTGGTGTTATTCAAAGGGGATCCAGTGTCTGTCAGCCTGGGATGACATGCTCAACAAGCCATGCTGCTTTGTTAGAGACAGCTTGCACCTGTCACCCTTAGGCTTTCGAATACTGGCCAAGGCTCTAAGGCTCAAAAGACAAACCCACCGCTGTAAATAGCACAAGTAACAAAAAACTGAGGGTAATGGTACTTAATGCCAGAAGTCTAAACCTCAAAATGCACCCAATCGAGGCACTCCTCCGTATGGAGAAAATCAATATATGTGCAGTAACAGAAACCTGGTTTAAGGATCCAGACAGCACCCCAGCACTACCAGGCTACAACTCATACCATACATTTTGGCCACAAAACCCAGACCAAAATACAAAAGGCGGGGGAGTATCCATATTCATCAAGGATACCCACACCTCCAGGTTAGTGGCACAGCACGATGCTTCAGAGATCATCCAAGTGCAACTAACACAGGGAAAACTGCTATTCAAATTATAGCTTGCTACAGATCACCCACCATGTCTCAAGACTCCCACTCTGCATTCCTGGAAACACTGGGAAACATGAAGGTCCTACCAAACACCTTGATATTGGATGATTTCAATTACCCAAACATTAACTGGGAGAACTACTCAAGTACAAACTCCCTTGCCCAACATTTCCTAGAATTTATAAACTCAAATGCCCTGGATCAACTGGTCAGTACCCCCACCAGAGGTGACAACATATTGGACCTGGTCATCACCAACATGGGTGACTGGTGTTCCACAACAGAGGTCAACCCCTCGCTGGTTAGATCTGACCATAAACTAATCACTCTGGATATCCACATTCCACCACCACCCCCGGTCAAAGAAACCACCATGAGAAACTTTTCAAAAGCAAACTTCACATTACTTAAGACTGAGGTGGGAAGTTTCAAAGCCCCCATGCTAAAGGATAATGCTGTCCAAGCTGCAAAATCCTTTACTAATGCACTCTATGGGCACCTTCAAGAATGCATGGATTGTGCTATCCCAAACAAAACCAAGACTCACTCCTCCAAGAAAAGGAAAACAGTCTGGTGGACCCCCACCATAAACGAGCTATACAATAGAAGGAGGAAACTAGTACAGAAAAGAGTAAAATCCCAAGAAGGGAAGACATCCCTGATCAGTATCATCAAGAAACTACGTTCCCTCATAAAATCATCCAAAGCTAGCTTCGAAAGAAAAATTTCCATGGACTGCAAAGATAACCACAAGGCATTCTTTAGCTATGTCAAGAATCTTAGTGGCAATTATCAGATCTGCTCGGAGTTAGTGCAGAATGGCACTTTCGTCCTATAAGCCTGACTAGCTTCTTCTGCAAAGTTATGGAGTGCATCATCATGGATCTCATTAACAGAGACACTGGGAACATCCAAACACTGGGCCCTACCCAGTTTGGCTTTGTTAAGGGCAGATCATGCCTCCTAAACCTGGTGGACTTCTTTGAGACAGTTACCAAGGCTATAGACGAGGGAAAGGTGGTCCACACAGCCTACCTAGACCTTGCAAAGGCCTTCGACACTATTCCCCACTCAAATATTATAGACAGGCTCACCAGCCTAAACATAAACTCCTACATCACGAAATGGGTTGCCAACTGGCTCACGGACAGAACCCACATGGTAAGAGTTGCAGGAGCTAGGTCAGACTCTAAACTGGTTACAAGTGGCGTTCCCCAGGGCTCAGTCCTAGGACCCCTCCTGTTCTGCATATACTTCTCAGAGGTACAGGCAAGCACAGGAGGACTATGGCTGACCAAGTTCACAGACGACTGCAAACTAGGGGCTATAATTGACTCTCTGGCTGACACAGACATCCTTCAAAAGGGCTTCACTGAGACAGATACCTGGTGTCAAAACCATGGCCTCAAGCTAAATGCCAAAAAGTGCATAGTCATTCCCTTTGGAAAAAACAAAGTACCCACAAATTACCACATAGGGGGTAGCCCCCTAAATACGGAAGACATAATAAGGGATCTGGGGACCCAAGTAGATAGTAACCTCTCCTTTGATAATCACATTGCCAAAGTGGTTAGAAAATTCTTCTATGTGACCCACCTAATCACTAAAGGGTTTGCATCTAGATCGAAAGAGGTCATGGGCCCCTCTACACATCACTCATCAAACCCATCATAGAGTACAATGCCCCATTTAGGATGTACCTTACAAGACACCTGCAACAACTGGAAAGACCACAAAAGTACCTCACCAAGAGGATTACTGGCCTCAAGCAGATGCCCTATGCAGCTCGACTGAAGAAACACCAAATGTACTCGGTTGCATACTGCCTACTCAGAGGTGTTCTCTGCCTGACATACAAGGCCATGTCCAACCCAGAATTGATGAACTTGCTCCACCTAAAGAAAACCAAATCCCCTCGAGCCACACACTCCAGGGATCTAAACCTCACCACAACAATAAATAGGACGTGCTGGAGGGATAAATTCCTGTCCCAGAAACTTCCCATGCTCTGGAACAAGATTCCAATCTACATTAGGCAGAGCTCCTCACTAACCCTCTTCAAGAAGAACCTTGAAGAGTGGATGGGAAACAGAAAGTTTACCCCAGAGATCACTTCAATGTCTCTGTTGGATAGACGCACAGGGAGCTAATCTAAGGGGGTGGCGAAAACCAACACATTCCGGCTAGGCTTATAAATGCCTTCGGGCAGATAGCCTAGTACCTACCTATGAACCTAAAACATGTTATTTAATAGATATATGCCACAGTAGCTGAAAATTATGCCTATTTGCTATAGTTTTTAAGTATGTCGGAGGCAGCATTTTTGAGAGATGTGTACATATTTTAAATGGGAAGTGGGTTGGAAGGACAAAGTAATTGGCTTTGAGAACAAAACTGAAATTTTTAGTTACAGTCCTGGTAGCTGATGCAATCCATTATCATTTAAAGGTTAATCTGATAATGAAAGGCAGTGCCCCTATAACAATGTTTACATACACTTAAATAGTAAATGATACCACGCAGACCAGTAGTAATTGTCATTAAACAAAAGTATATGGCATAAATGTGCTTAAATGCACACGATGAATTATGCTGAAACAGACCATTTAAAAAAGAAGTAGAATGTCTGACAGAACCGCTGAGTGTTGAATGTTATAAAAAAGGCAGCAAAAGGAACAATCCCTTCAAAAGGTCAGATTACCTGTGAGCCATCTGAAATAATGATACAGATTATTCTATGCTTCAACAGATATAGCTTGTGCTCTCAAGTTATATATGCTTTATTCTGATTGTGTTTCATCAAAATAAGACTGATATATAATGTTGAGCCTGTGGTACACTGTGGTCAGAACTTTCACTTTCCGCCACTATTGTATTGTAAATAAGGGGATAGTGGACCAAGCCCCTTACTATTTGGGAGCAATGTGGCTTGCTCTCTGAAGAAAATAATCTGCAGAATTTTTTTTTATATTTTTAGAGTTTCTGATTTACTTATGCCATGATTAAAAAAAATTAATGAAGCTTAGCTCATTCTAGGATGAAGTTAACTGGACATTGGTAAACCATAATTTTGTCATGTATGTAGTTCTTTATGTTTGTCTTGTGTTTTTGAGCTGGGTTGTGACTGAAATGTGCCTTGTATCAGTCCATTCACCCAGTTAACAAATAAATGACTATCTAACAATTACACAAATTTCCTGCTGTAAGTAGTAAGGCAAACTATGGAGTATTTATGCAAATCAAAACCCAGCTAAAAGTGTGGTGTGGGAATTGCAGCTCTTTGGAAGTGCCACTGGAAAGTGTTGACAGTTAACTATGTTTTATTGTAAGCAATTTATTTTTTATTCCTTTATTTAAAAGGTAGGAAGACTGCTCCCAAGACTCTTTTTTTGGTATAACCACAGCCAACGGTTGTTAGAATAGTGTATATGTTCAAGTTGCAGTAGGAAATAAGAAAACGTTAAGCTGAAGAGAAGCAAATCTTCTGAATATGGATGCAGGGTATAGTCAGATATTCAACTTACAAGCTAAAATGTACAGTTTAATTGCTGAGATAGAAATGTTTTAACTAATTCAGACACCAACTGCCTAGTCTTTAAATGGACAATTTAAATTATGGAGCTTTTCTCCCTGGGCATCCGCTGAAAAAGGACTTGCGTCCAGTCGGAATTTCCCGGTAAACAAATATAAATAAATAAATAAAATATAAAGCGTGCAGTTGAGACAGCACAGGAGATAAATATATCTATGCTGCTGTGCAAAGGTAAATTACTGGCTGACTGTTTAAAGGCTTACAGTATAATGTTTTTATTGTATATGCTACACTGTAAATGACCTTTGTAATATAGAAAAGAAGGTAGTTATTTGGAAGGGAGCAAATGCCTAGGAACTTTGTATCCAGATTGGAAATTTTGGGCTACTCACCAGTTGGAACTTCAGCCTAAAGTCTGACAAGTTATAACCACTGAAAAATAAACATAAACTGCAGCTGAATTCTCAAGTAATTTATTCAGTAGCCTTTGGCACCACCTTTGGCACCCTGGGCAGTTTGCCAATCCACTTATGTCAATACTGAGAACCAAAAGAAAGAAGAAAGTCTTGTGAAGTTGAGGATCAAATACTAAAGGTCTTTCCAACTGCAGAACTGGAGCAAAGTGTTTTTGCTATTTTCTACTAGCTCCTTGTTCTATTTAATAACACCTAAAGAGAACACCTAGATAGGGGCACACATAGTAATCTAGCCTTTGACCGTAACGTGTCTACAGCAGTGAGGAAATCATTCTATGTTGCACAACTTATAAACAAAGGTATGGCATCTAAGTCCAAGGAAGTCATTGTTCCACTGTATTTGGCACTCATCAGACCTACCATGGAGTACAGTATCCCCTTTGGTATGTACCTAACCAAGCATATCCAACAATTGGAACATCCACAGAAGTTCCTCACTAAAAGAATACAAGGCTTAATTAAAATGTCCTATGCAGATCACCTAAAGACTCTACCCTGTATTTTGTCTCCTGCAGATGTTTGAGGTGAGATCTATGTCAGACCCACTCTGATGGACCTCCTGCATATCGGCAACACAAACAGCATCAGAATTACCCATTTTAAAGGCTTAAACCTTACCTGTGATATAAATAGGACCTGCTGGAGAGACAGGTGTATATCCCAGAGATTACTTTGTCTCTGGAACAGGCTCCCCATCCACGAAAGCAGAGTTCCTCCCTAATCCAATTCAAGCGCAACCTGGACAATTGGATGGGGAACAATAAATTCATCCCTGGTTTGGCACCTATGTCTGTAATGGACACAGGCAGTTTATAAATGGTTCATCCCCAGTCCCTAGCTTGTAAATGTTTCATTTCCCAAGCCCCTGCTTACACTTATCAAGGATATCATAACTTCTCAGAGATTTGGGATACATGGCTAGGCTTATAAAGGCCCTTGTGGTTGTTAGTCTAGTAAACACCTGTGAGTCTACAAATCGGGTTTAGCTGTTTAAAACAATGCTCGTACTGCCTTTACACCCAACTGGCAACTCTTAATGTGGAGCTTTAGTTGTCTTGTTGTAATGGGGAGTATATTTCCATGGACATCTGGTGAAAATGGATTGCAACCTAGATGGACTTTCCTGTTAAAAAGAAGCAAATAAATAAATAATAAATACATTTGCCTAAGCACTGAGCTGCACATATTTTTGAGTTAGTTTGTTATGTGGAGGTTATATGAAAGTCTAACAAATATATCTGTGCAGCAACGCATTATGCCGACAGAAAAATTGTGCACCATAATCAAGGAACAGTCAAAGCATGTCTTTTGACAGCAGGAACCAATTTTTCTTATTGGGAATGTGAAAGGTACAGTGACAGAGGTTGCTTAGATTTATGACAAACATCACAATAACAGGACAGTATTCAGTGCAATAGTCTGACATAATGACATACTCATAGGATTATAAGAGGTTGCTAGGCTAATGGCCCTGAGGCCCTTACAAGCCTAACCAAGAGTTTATCCCCCCAAAAAGAAAAACCCAGTCAGCACCCTACACCCCTGTCACTGAGGGACACAGGTGAAACCCCTGGGATAAATCTGTAGTTTCCCATCCACTTATCAAGGTTGTGCTTGAAGAGGGCCAGCGAGGTACTCTGTTTGATGTATCTGGGAAGTCTATTCCAGAGATGGAGCAGCCTCTAAGTGACAAACCTGTCTCTCCAGCAGGTCTTTTTGATGTCATATATTAGGTTAATGCTTTTTGAGTGGGTAATGCACGAGTTGTTAGACTTAAGGATGTGGAGCATCTCTAATAGGGCAGGGTCCGAGATTGCCTTGTAGGCGAGACACAGATCACCTCTGAGCAATCTGTATGATACAGAGTAAAGTGATATTGATTTGAGCCTGCCACATAGGACAGGTGTTGGAGGCCATGGATTCTCTTTGTGAGGTATTTCTGTTGGCTTTCCAGCTGGTCCAGGTGTTTGGAGAGGTAAATACCAAACAGGGCATTGTACTCAGTCATTGGCCTAATGATGGAGGAGTACAGAGAGGTAATAACCTACTTTTTTCTGGATGCAATCCCTTTACTTATAAGATGAACCAAGTAAAATGCTTTTCTGACCACTGCTGCTACATGATGGGCAAATGTGAGACTGTTCTCAACCTGTGTACCCAGGTCTCTCATCACAGGTTGTGTGCTTATGGAGTTGCTGCAGTTGTGGTAATCAACATGGGCCATGTTTTTGCCAAATGGTATGATAATACATTTTTTTGCATTTAACTTAAGGCCATGACTTTGGCACCAGTAATTTGTTGCTGTGAGACCCCCTTGCAGTATGTTAACATCATTTGGGAAGTTAGTGACAGCATCCAACTCACAGTCATCTGCAAACTTGTTCAGCCACAGGCCTTTTGTCTTTGTATGGACCTCCGAGAATAAGTTGCCAAACAGTAGGGGTCTTAAGACAGATCCCTGGGGAACACCACTAGTGACAGGTCTGCTGTCAGAGATGGAGGCACCTATTCTGACCTTGTGGGTCCTATCAGTAAGCCAGTCAGCCACCCACCTGATGAGATTGGGATTTATAATAAGTTATGTTAGCTTTTCAATGATGCCTGAGTGGGGGATTGTGTCAAAGGCTTTGGCCAAGTCAAGGTAAGCTGTGTGGACTGGCTTTCTCTCATCCAGGGCATTGGTGACAGTCTCAAAAAAGTCAACCAAGTTCAACAGGCAAGATATTCCCTAGACAAATCCAAACTGGGTGGGGTCAAGTGCTTGGAGATTGCCTATGTCCTTGTTTATGAGGTCCATAATAATACGCTCCATGGAATTACAAATCAGACTTGTCAAGCTAATGGGGTTATAGTTTCCAGACTTATCAAGCTAATGGGGTTATAGTTTCCAGATTCAGTTTTGGCACCACCTTTGTGCAAGAGGATGACAATGGCAGTTCTCCACTCTGCTGGAATGAAGCCTGTACTTAGGCTGTGGTTGAATAGGGTGCTCAATGGTGAAGCTAGTCCTTGCTGGAGATGGTGCAGAATACAGCCTGGGATACTATCAGTTCCCATGGGAGCTGCATTCTTTGCCTTGGATGGGGCCTTTAACATTTGATCTATGGAGATGTGAGGTGCGGGACAAGTATCGGGCATTTTGCATGTCAAATGGGCCTTTGGGGGGACAGGGGGTGAAATTTCTGTTAAAACTATCTGCTAGCAGGTTGGCTATGTACCAGGATCACTGTAAGTGGTACTGTTAAGTACTATTTTATCATGGAGGTTCCTGATGTAACTGAAGAAGGCTTTGTGGTTTCCCTTTGTTTCAGAGGCTAGCTTATATTCATAATTGGCTTTGGAGGTTTTCACTAGTGATCATGGATGGATTTTACTGACTACCCATTAGGCATGACACCTCTTTCCCTGAAGTTGCAGTCATTCTCAGACTCAGAAGACATTTTTGTATGAGTGCATTTGGGGATTACATAACTAGTCTTCTAAGAAAATGCACAAAACACACAGGTGCTGCTTTACTGCACTACCCCACTGCTCATCAGTCTTGGGACTACAGAAAGGAATAAACTGTTCATTAGACTGTAAATAGCAAATTAATGGTAGGTGTAGCTCACATGTGCAATAACTTTTTGAGCCTAAAATATATTTATTTAATTTGAGTGGGATAACAACCTAAAGTAAAACTGCACAAAAGGCAAGATGGAAATTTTGTATTCGGTGAAAATGGATGTAGTAGCACTATATGACTGAGGATTTAAGGCTGCTAAAGAACTGCTGTTATATAAAAAATGGGCTAATAACTAGTGTATTGAAATGAGCTGTATGCAGTGATTTTTTTTTTTTTTTTTTTAATTTTTATTTTTATTTTATTTCAGGGCAGCAGAAGTCCTTTTGCAGCAAGACTTATTCCAGAAAATATATGCAAGGGTGAGTTGTAAGATAAGACTTATGCACTTGAATGATTTGTACAAAGCAACATTTTATGCAGAATTACATATGGCATTTTATATTTGCAGCAAACAAAAGTGATTACAGATTACTGATTGTCGATAGAAATCATAAAATGCTATGCAGAAGTGGTTAACTAAAAAGTATAAATATTTGTCTACATGGGGAAATGACATTGGTTTTGTTTGATAAAGAAACCAATTAATAATTTCTTAAAGGTACAGTCCCAGATATTTATTGTTTTGATTCTGGTCTTTGTTTAGATTTTCAGTCTGGCTTTCTGAGCATGTCCCAGCTTTGGCTTTGAGGGTTGGGGGAGAGGTGCTTATAGGAAGTTTTAATGATCTTAGTCAAATTCCATCTCAAATTGCAGTTGTACTCCCAACAGCTCTCTCTGAGTCATTTATTAGTTTCCCCTGTGATTTTTATCCTCAAGAGAAAGTAGCCTTTCAGGAATTTTATGATATCACTTGCTACTACAACCTGTGGTAGTTATACATACTAATTCTGAGATTACTTTACTGTGGCGTAAGTGGAATACATCAGTAGACTGCTAAGGTTTAGTATGAATTCAAAAAACTGTACTCTTTTCACTATATTGCTTGTAGTTACGCCATGCAGAAATAATAAATAAAGGAAGTAAAGAGATGGACAATTAAGATAAGCTTTTTGACGAGTTCATAAAAAGTAACCACCCCCACCAAACACACTCAAAAATTTAATAACCTTATTGTTTTCCAGTGATTGGGATTGAATGCTTTTACAGGCACTGAATATTGTTAATTGTGTTCACCAGATAGATTGAAAACAGGACTGCATAAAGTAAATTGAAACCAGGAGTAGGGTTGATGATGACATGTAAGTAGGTGGTGGCAACTGGGAGGTGTCACCACCCACTTACCATGCCATCATCAACCCTACAAGTTTCTTTCATTCAGAATTTTAGACTCTGGGATTGTCCCTTTAAAGAAAAATTTTATCCAAAGTGATTTTGGAAAGAAGGATTTTGTTTTTATTTTTTAAATATGGAATTGATAGGTGGATGGGTGGCTGCAGTGATGCAGGGGTTATAGTTGCTGCCTCACAGCAAGAGGTTCTATGGTTCAATTCTCAGCTAGGGTGCCTTCTGTGTGAAGTCTGCACATCTTCCCTGCAGTCATGTGGGTTTCATTTGGGTGTTCCAGTTTCCTCCCACATCCCAAAGAAGTGCTGTTAGTGTATTGGCCCTAGGTCTGAATGTGTACATGTGTGTGCCTTCTGTGGAAGGTTGGGCGCTGAGCTGGCAACTCAACACTGTAAACCTCCACTGCCAATTGTTCTGCAGACCATTGTTCTGCTGTGGCAACCCAAACTTGGAAAAGCCAAAAGTAGAAGAAGAAGAATTGATAGGTGGAACTAAATAATGTTACTTAAACTGAGCTACATACAGTAAGCATATAGAGTACTTATTGTTGTGACACAGTAATGTTCAGTCTTGTATAAAGTTACTGCTGCTTACTCATTTATAATAATAAATGCAGTATGAGGCCCTGGGACTGAAAACAGAGACAAAATGGCAGTTGCTGTGGGGAAGTTATTCCTTCTTACAGCCAGTCCTCTCAACTGTCCTTATTTTGTAGGGACACCCCTGATATTTCTAAAAGTTTTGTTCCATTCCTCCTAAAATTGGTAATCATTTTGAGATTTTCTAAGATAATAGTGCCAACATTTAAAATGTGCCCCTAACTTGGGGCCTTTTCCTTGGTTATTTTTACTTTATTCTAAATTCTTTTTGTTAAAGAGGAGAGCTCTGCAGGAGCTGGTCGAATGTTTTCAAAAAGTGGAACTTTAGTACAAAATTATTAACACCAAAAGTGAGTTTCATTATTGAAAGATAAGACAGGTGCCATGAACTGTTGGTTTTTGCACAGTTCAGTTACATTAGCTAAGCCTATATTGACACTGCAGAGATTACAAACATTCATTTAGAACAAAGCCAACATTTATGTAGAATGATTCAGATTTCATAAAAGAAATCAGATGAAAATGAAACCATGCCCTAGTGGAGAATTCTTAGACAGCATTGTTTATTTGGAATTGGATTATGTGAAGCATCAGTGTGTGGCACATTTTAAAGATTTTACATGATATAAATCTAACTTTCACTTGCCAGATGCACACAAATGCCAAACATTAGAAACTGAAAAATTTTGAACTGCCTATACAAAAAAGCATTCAATTTCTGAGGATGCACTGCCTTGGGAAAAGCAAATACTTGGTTTTCAGCAAAATCAAGTATTCCATTTTATCCAAGGTTGAACAACCTCAAAGCTGGAATATTTTAAGTATTGCTGGTATGTCATGAAGATGAGATTGATGACTTTGATGCAGTTTAGCATTATACTGTTTCAATTTTTATTGACAGTATTTTATGTCACACGTATACTATAGGTTTATTATAATGGTATATATGTGTGTATGTGTGTGTGTGAGTGTGTGTGTGTGTGTGTGTATATATATATATATATATATATATATATATATATATATATATATATATATATATTAAAACACTTCACTGTTGTATACAAAGAAACAAAACAAAAAGATGCGGAAAAAAAACACACACTTGAGCCTGTGACTAGCACTTTCATCCATTTAGTAACTGGACTTCATCAGGAAATTAAATATGATCCATTCTAAGGTATATATAACCACTGTAAAAAGGCTGTACTACAAAAGCCAATGAAATACAATACATTCGTAAAATGACACTGTACAATAGACCAATCAAGAGCCAAAATATACAGAAAAACAAGTATTACATCACTTAATAAGGAATAAAATAATGAAATGTTAACAGGTCAATGTCCCCATTTTAATGCACATTTAATGCTAATGTTTTTGTTGAGACCTGGAGGTGCATCTGCATTTAATTTTAACTGCCACAACAATTCCTTGACTTCAAGTAAAGTATTATTGTCTCCAAAAAAATATCGAAACTTATTCTAAAACAAAGAATTTAAAACTAATAAAATTAGGGCATGACGAACTATGCTTTGCTAAGGCATTTTTATCATTCTTGTGTCTGATTGCTGCATAATGTTCTTTAATTCTTGTAGATAATTTTCTAATATTTTTCCCAATATAGAATGAATTACAAGTCTCACAAACTGCAGCATAAACCACTGACATAGATTTACAGTCAAAGTATTGCTTGAAAGTAATGGAGACATTATTATGTTTAAACATATAGGATTTACCAGTTAAAATATGTGTACCCACTACACAAGAACCACAAGAGTTCATAGTTTATTAATGATATTATTTTCAGTGTGAGGAACATTAAACTGTGTGTCCCTATTTTCAAACAGCAACCTTAGAGACCTGGTTTTCTTATGTGTAAATACAGGGCAAGGACCTAGTTTATTAGGTACTTCCTTTAATTGGTAAATCCTATATGTTTAAACAGGCGGTCTGATGAAGTCTAGATCTTTCTGGATGAAAGCGCTCATCCTTGGATTTTTATGTTCTGAAGTTAATAAAGAGGATACTGCATTCTACAACTGTGCGGTGATTTGCAGCCTGCATTACTTTGAGTGGGTTCAATCCAGCTACTTCTGTCTTTTGTGTTGATTTGCTATATGGTTATTAAAGTATATTTAAATACTTGAGCAACAGGCATACTTTAGTTGTACAGAATATCACACAAAGCCAGTAGTTGTTTTAACAACAAGATAGGAGGACATGTGAGACTGAATGTATAGGTAATTCGGAAGATGACAAAGGAATAACAGTTGTAAGCAAGGGGGGAATGGAAGCAAAAGCAAAGATAGAAATGTGTGCATACAGATGGATTGAGAAACACAAGAAATTGATAACGAATCCTACAAAGATGAGTTTCTGTCAGGAGTTACAGAATGAGACTAAAGAGATGGGGCAGCCTAAATCTGTCAGGGCTAAAGTAAAGAATGGAGCTTGGTTTATGGGCAGCATTGTCAATAATTTCTGTCACACAAAAATGGCTTTTAATAACATCACTGTGAACTGCCCATATTTTTTTGCAGAATGTCCAGAATGTGGACTCATATTTTAGTCTATTCCTCATAAAATTTGTGGTTTTCCTTCAAGTCATTGAGGATTGAAGTCATTAAACAATGGTAGTCATTTCAGTGTCAGACTTCATATCCTTCAGAAAGTACATGTTAATGCAATACCTATTATTCTAGAAACTTTATGTTTATAAGAAGAATATTTAAAATCTATCTCTATTTTGGGGCTTTTGTCCCCCTATTATTTTTGACTTTGTCCAGATTTCTTGAACTGAGAAGTTGAAAAATATGTCTAATAAGGAAACTGAAGTGCAGAGAAAATGTGTATAAAGGATTACATCATCCATCAATGCATTAAATGGTTCATTTACAAAATATCTGTTTGTAGCTGAAAACAAGTTTATATGTAAAAATCAAACTTTCACCAAATAATTGTGTACCTTCAACAGTATAAAACCAGAAACTAAGGTAGAATAAAACACCAACACTAAATTCTACAAAGCTCAAGGAGAGTTGTGTCTGGTAGGGCTAAGATGTAGCTGGAAGTGCAAAGGCTGGGAAGAACAGTATTACCTGAAGTGGAATTGAATGGAATGTCTAGGCTTGATCACCGTATCTGTAAAAACAACAGAAAAGCTGGAGAAGTCTCTGACCATGGAGATTTGCTCTTAATCCTAAACCCAGCAGAGATGCTTACTCTGTAACAGTGTCTACTATAGACAGGAGAGCTTTTCGTAATCAATAACAGTGAAGCATTATTTCCCAGACACTGGCATGGCAGACATTTGGTTACAGATGAACAGAGTAGAATATTCCAGCAGGATCTTTATTATTTATAGTAAAGACAATTCATCCAGTACAACCATCTTATTTTTTTAGTGGCATCTGCACCAGCCATATTGCAGAAGGCATGGGCCAAGCAGGGAATACTTAATATGCAATTTACCTTGATGTTGACAAGATGGAGGCTGTATTTTGGGCACCAAGACCTCATAAAATACTACAGCTGAGGTTATACTTGGAGGTCCTAAATACTACTGTTGACTAGAAATATTCTCATGGTTCTTTGTCCATTGAATATACTATTATACAGTGATCTGCTTTGGCATACATTGTCAGCTTCAATTGGATCTTTAAGGATGAGTGAATCAGACAAAGCATTTACAAGTTTTAGATCCCTCCATGTGTTTTAGATTAACAAGAAATACTATGCCTTCTGAAACTGGAGTTGCTCAAGTTTCAAAAGTTCCATGATCATACACAGAATCCTAGTGCATTTTCTCCAACATTATTAAAATACCACAGTAGATTTATGCCCCTTTTATTAGGGAGTCTTTAGACTGGTCTGGAGAATAAACACATGTTATCATTATTTGCTTGGGAAGAAATTTCATAGTAGTAACAGACCATCCTTAGTGCCTATTTTTATGTGTTTGTGTATGCTTTTCAGCCCTTCTCCTACTGGTCTTAAGCCTATTCATTCCTTGCCAATGAGGGTATGGTTGGCACAATAGGCTGAAGCTGACAGGAGGGGGTCCATCATCCAGGAAGCCATGCAGTATAGCATGCATCCTTACTTGCATCCCATGATGCAAAGAGTTTAGGTGTTTCTTTGTCTAGGCCTTCTCTGTTTGTGTTGTCAACCACACATTCTTAATGTGGGACAGTCCCTATTTGGGATTATGTCCTGCAGAAGAATATGAAAAATAGTAAATGTCCTGAGATTTTATGTCAAAAATTATTTTGTAAATTTCCTTTGATAGCTGCATAAAATAATTATTTTGTGTCTGGAATAACTAAACATTATACAAAACTGCTTTAACAAGTCAAAGTCTACAAGAAGGAGCTTTTATTTTGGCAAAACACAAATCCATGCCTTTGAACTGCTTATGGGTATGGTTTGTCCTGGAAAATCTCACCTTTCTATAAACCAAGTCCCAGTTTAGGCATTTAAAATGGTGGCAACCCTGGCTTGATAAGCTCAGTACAGAACATACAATTCAACATACAGTTCTGCACCAGTAGGCTGATATACACATAACATATAGTTATCTTACATTTGTAAGACAAGCATATAAATTATATTAATATTCACAAATGACATATGATTGTTTACAAAATTCCAGCTAGCTGGGCTGGCAGCCTCACAGTGTTAACTCATTTAGTGGTGAAATGTATTTCCAGCAGGTGCAAGACCTGCACAGGAAAGTACCAGTTCTATTAGATGTTGAGGGTTCCAACTTGCTATGGGAGTAACATAGCAGCTGTTTCAAGTTCTTATTTCTGTTCTAAACAAAAGATGGAGCATTTCCAACTAGATCTTTCAAGACAGCATCCAAAGTAAGAATTCTCCAGTTGGCTTTTAAATGTCACATATATATCTCGTGTCACCAACAAAAATCAGAGTAATTTTGTTTCTGGTGTTTACGGAGCTTGTTTGTCCGTCCCATGGTATTTTCTTTAGGATTGTCCCTTTATCCTATATCAGCTACACTATGGGGAGGTTTAAAAAGTGGATGAGCTCTTTCTCTCCTTTTCAAATCAAAATTAGTTATTTCTTTTTCTATTTCTTCACGCTTATATCCCCTCATTTGAAGGTCTACTTTCAAGTTTGCAGCAGCTGCAGTATAATCCTCCTCCCTCATACATAAACTGGATGTTATATATAACTGATTTTTTTATTACAATGGAAAAAGTAAACGACAGGTGCATGCTATTCCTACATAGCAAATTGTTTTTCTTGCATTCTTTCTTATGGAAGTCCTTGATAAATTTGCTGCTGTCATCTAATGAAATGTTAATATCTAAGAAATTAATACAGTTATTAGGGTAATAGAGGGTAAATTTCAAAAGTTCTGCTGTGCTTTCCAAGTATGGAGGGTACATTTCAAAAGTTCTGCTGTGCTTTCCAAGTAAACCACCATGTGCCAACAGCTGTGCCAATTTGGTAATGGCTGGTTGGGAAAACATCTATGTGCTCAATAATAATCCCTTTTCAGGTTCACTGAAATTTAGTAAATGTTTTGTTGATGATATTTATCCAATATGGGCATATATGGCAGACAGATTAAAATACTTTGTAGTTTACAAAGCAGCTATTTGATTGGATGCATTCTATGTATTTAACCATGATTTTATTTGATAATGGCAGATTTGAGGAAGGGTTTGGTGTAACCTGAAACCGCTTATCACATGTTTTTTTTTATTTTATTAAACGTTCCATTTTATGTTCAATGACCTGGTGACATCATTTATTTACTTGCTCTCTTTCTCTCTCTCTCTCTCTCTCTATATATATATATATATATATATATATATGTGGGTCTATATCCAATGATCGTGTTTTCAGAAACTCGAAATTCATATAGTTGAGACCATAGAAAACTCGAACATGAAAAAAAAACACAAAAAACATAAAAATTTGCCTTTTTCTACATTTTTGCAGGGGGCAAGCCTCCCTGCACCCCCCCCCCATGTGGGGGCTGTGCCTCCCTCACCCCTTGCAGATTATATATACCAACTCTGAGATCACACTACAGTGAGGAAAAGGGTAAATTTCCCAATCTGCACTGTACCGTGATCTCCATTCAAAAGATTCAGGTTTTCAAAACCTTGGTTATACAGTCTCGACCATATGAATTTTGAGTTTCTGAAAACTTGATCAACTGATAGGGATATATATATATATATATATATATATATATATATATATATATATATATATATATATATACACATCTATATATATATATATATATATATATATATATATATATATACATATACACACATCTATAAATATATATATATATATATACACACACACACACACACACACACACACACACACACACACACACACACACACACACACACACACACACACATATTGGATATTTTCAACCTAAATTTTCAAACTTATATTTGAGTTTATACAGTGTGCTTATAAAGTGTCTAACCTACAAAATGGGAGGAGAGCTTGAGGGGCTACTGGGGCAAACATTCTCATCTCCAAACTTGAGTATGCTTTCCTACTTGGCGTGTTCAACCACCCTTTTAATATTGCATTGCTCTAAACAGCAGAAAACATTGTTAATGAATGTGACAAGTGAGCAAGAATACCACAGCAACCTAATTAATAAGTCAAACAAGCTAATGCTTGTAGCAGAACCACACTGCGTCTAAAGTCACTTGCTTTCAAACTACATTATTCCAGCAAACTTCAAGTATACCCTTTCACGTATTACCAACTAAGGAATAATAATTAGGAGTCCCCCAGATGAGTTAGACCCCCTTTAACTTCTAATTAGAGGAAAGATCTTTCTCAAAAAATCCCCCAATTTCTGGACTTCCTTACCAATAAAGTAGTGTAGAGGAGTACCTCAGTTTCAACAACTGTTTAGAGACCTTCTTGCGAAAAATTGCAAATTTACATTCTAGCAGCATACCGACTTATGTCCAATGATCTTTAGGAGTACTAATCCAACCCTTTCAAGTCATTGTCTTTAAATAACGTAATATATTGCACAAATTATGTACTTGACCTAATTATCTCCAGTAAATTATATGCGCTGGAGATAATTAGGTCATTATTTCATTATATTCATGTTATATTTCTATTGCACCTCCAACAATGATTTGTATGTACTATAAAACCTTTTATCATTAATACCTAAACAGCCACCACTTAATTGCTTCTACTTTCTCTTTTTGAAACTATCAGGCAACTGTGTCACCTGTAAAATAATAATAAAAAAACTGTAAATGTGCTATTATCTGTTAACCAGTAATAGTTTTCTGTACAAGGTTTGCCTCTTCATTTTAGTCAGGGTCTTGGCTACCTACCTAGTTAACAAATGTAAATAAATAAATACAGCTGTGAGGCAGGCAGGAACCTTAACCACTGAATCGCTGTGCTGACATAAAAGAACAAAGCAATTGCAATAGTTTTCAGCGTGCAAATAATGTGACGACCACAGCTTTGTAACTCAAGAAATATTCAAAGTTCTAATCCAGAAGATTTAAATTATAACTGTCTTTTTATAAAACCTTATGTGACAGTTGACATTTTTCAGATACAGCACAAGCTGTTTTTGTAACTTGATTGCTTTTGCATGTTACATTGAATCATTTTTCAAGCTACACACCCAACAGTTTCACCAATGTTGTTTAAACACACAGTAAGAAGAGAGTTTGTTACAAAAATCTGAGATGAAAAATGTCCTTTAATCAGGAAAAGACTATGCAGTCTGGAGGTATATTTTTGTCTTATAGTTGCACAGATGTGAAAGACTATACATGTATGTTACCTTAAATCTCAGGATCAGTCAGAGATATATCTTTGTTCCAAATGTTTTAAGCCATGTCATTGATGTAGGTTTGCAAAATTCAATGCCATTTTTCTTTCTTTTCCTGTACCCACTACACATCAATACTGTTTTCCAAACAGGAACTAACAAATTGCTGCATGCCATTTCTGAGGTATAACTTGGGCAGCAGACATAAGGCCCTGACAAACCAACCCTACTAGTTCCTGTAATACAAATTGTGAAGCAGACATCAGGCACTGATAAGTGTTTGCTCATTTTTTCTTATGTAGTGCACATTGTGAAGGAAACGTCAGTGACTTTACAAGTCCTTTTTTGTTGTTTCTTTAGAATAACTTGGATAATAGAGTGACAAGCACTTATTTATTGTTTACATAGTGTAAATTGTAAAGCAGGTATAATGCAATGACAAGTGTGTGGTCAGTATCACTATAATTTAAATTGCAAGGCAGAAATCAGTATCTGTCAAATGCGTGTTCATTGTTTCTGTAGTATGCATTGACAAGTCTTTGTTCATTATTCCCATCATATTAATTTGGAAGCTAAAGTTGGATACTGATGTTTGCTCAGCATTTCTGTAGAATAATTTGGGAAGCTGACATTAGGCACTGACAAATCCCTCTTCATTGTTTCCATAGTAAATCTTAGAAGGCAGATATTAGGAACTGACAAGCTCCTTTTCATTTGTTCTGCATTATAAAATGTAAAGCAGACATCATATCTACATGTAGCATGCACTGGAGAAAATCAGTACATGAGAAATGCTTCTTCATTGTTCTGTGGTATCAACTGAAAAGCAAACATTGTGCATTGACAAATGATTGTTTATTCTAAAAGTTAGGAAGGACACCAAGTGGCAGGACTGGGCCATCGGGTTACATTTCAGTATCCACGAAGGCCAGTGGCTACTGGATTAATAATTTGTGATTAATTTATTTAAAGCTAGAAGAGGAATACACAGGAGGGTGTGGGTCCTAAGATAAACAGGAATCTTTCTGCATAGGTCTTGTGGTATGGCATGAGAGGTTAGAGCAGCTTGTCAGATCATTTGTTGAGGCAGCTGGAGACCTATCTCTATACATATAGATGCATCATATGTAAATGATGTCATGATCCTGTTTGATGCACATTCACAGTCGCACAACATGCTGAGCAGGTACAGCTGTAGCTTCACGCACTGCACACTGAAGTATAGGACACCTTTGTGTTACACAAGGCGCACTGGACAATCGATGTATTGTGATTAAGTTTAGTAATATCATTTGTTTTGTGCCATACTCTCAGACTGCAGATATACATTTTGTCTGACAGTGCTTCAGAACTGGCTTGAGTTCCAAGATGGGATTCAATTTTATTTATGTTGTATATGCAACCATCTTTGAGAACCTAATCCCTTGCCACCACTGCTCCCAGGATAATAACAGTTATGGTCTTTGCCAGACAGCAACTCAAGTTTTCAGTTGAAGGCCCTCTCTCTACTGCAATTTTTCTGTTTGTTTGTTTACTTGTTTGTTTATCATTTGATAACCTGGTAAGTGAAGTGATCTGAGGATCCTGTTTAGCCATAACCCAGACCACTTGAGCAAGGATAGTTACATATAGGAACAGATGTACATTTTAAACTTAACAGCATTCATATTTTTGTTAGTTTGAAATGAAGTTCAGACAAACTCCTTCCAATTCAACATGCCTACGGAGTTATGCATCTGTCCCTTTTTGTTCCAAGTACATTACCATCATCATCATCATCAGCTGTTCTGCAGCCTAAATAAATTTACACAAAAAGCAGCAGCACAGATGACAGATGGCTTTGAAGATCTATGAACCTGCTTAGACTTGTCAAATTTCTTCATAGATTGTCAACTGTCTTTGGATTTCAGTTACGTAAGTCCATTAACTATGGCTTATTTTTACCTTCCTGCAACTGACCCAAGAGCTGCTACTAGCTTCTCTTCACTCAACAGGTCTTCCAGACACACCTTAGCTTTTCTCTCGCTCAACCTGACTTACATCCTGGGCCAGTAAGGAGAATGAGGATTCTGGTACAGCATCATATTACTGCCAGGGAGTGGGCCCTAACCACCAGGGACTCGGCCCAAACTCCAACCACCCTTCTGCAGCCCGGCAAGTTCCACAGTTGCAACCATCAGGAGGTGCATGTGCACTTCAATGTATGGGCAGTGCCAGGACTAAGTGGCACACTGTTTATTTAGCACAGCGATTTCCAGGCTCTTGTTGCTGCTTTTCTAAAGTGAGCTTAGACACATCTCTCTACCCAGGATAGGTGATTCTACATCAGCCATTCACGCCCATCCTCCCCCTGTGGCTCCTCCAGCTCCCATGCAACTAATCCACATGTTCCTCTGGGATGTAATAAGAGAGTTATCCATCTGTGCCACAGGTATACTAACTAAAGCTTAGCTTTGGAAGTATAAATGATATTCAGCTGTTAACAGAAGAAACATTCTCATAGACCTGCATCTGTTTCACTGATTTTGTAGTTGGTTTAAGCATATTTGTTTTCTTACTAAACTAAATGTGTTTGCCTGAAACGTTTTTCTGTCTGCAAAGACCATTTTGAAGTCTCTGTTGCCTGTAAACATCCTGCAATTGATTCTGCGTCAGAGAATGAGATCAGGGTAATAAAATTGCAACATAATTTCACTGTAATGTAATATTTCACAATATGAAAATACAGTATAATTGTGTAGAGTGTACAATGTTAATATCTGTTCTTTGTATTTTGTGAAAGGAAGCCTCTAATGGATTAGTTTAATTCTCCAGGATCAACATACTTAATTTCCAGAACCCTAGGTACAGGCCAAAACTTATGTGAATGCATAGTTCTGTTTCTGTTATGCACAACGTCCCACTGACCTGACAATGATTTTCTGACACTGTGGTTATCTCCTTTTCATCTGCTTTTCCTTTTCCTGGTGGTCTTCTTTTTTTGTCAAGTCATATTTTACTGCCATTCCACAATGTGAATGTCTGCCTCACAGTGCCATGACTTTTGTGCCTGGCTTTCTGTATCTTACCCTGACTTTCAACTGTCACATTTTAAACCAATGATGTCCTTCAAGGATGCATCTGCAGTCATAACAAATGGGTTGTCCTGCCGTCAGGCAGCCCTTCAGTCGGCCGGATTCCAAAGTCTGGGTCTGGCCTCGGCTGGTGTCGCACTTCACCCGACGTCATCTCTCCTGGTCTTCGGGTATAAAGGCATCAGCCGACGCCATTTTCCTCAGTCTTTCTTGCCGCGTGGCGCCCGAAGCAGAAGCTGTTCGCAAGTGCCGGTCGGTCAGATCCAGAGATTACTACTACCGAATACTACTTCGAAGACTTCTAAAAAGCTAAGTACCCCGTTGGGGACTCTTTCTTGCCTCAGCCGATGTCAGAAAAAGTAAATAATTGTTTAACTTGTGGGAAACAAATACCTCATAAGGATTTCCACTCGTACTGCCTGCCTTGTTTAGGCCCAGACCACGACGTAGCAGCCTGTTTAGCCTGTGCTTCCTTCAACCGACGAACGCTTAGGCGTCGGTCGGAGTTTGCTGAACAGTTTTTCGGCTCAGATTTTGCGTACATTATGCCGTCGGATCCACCGACTACTCAAATTGTTAAAAAACGCAAAGAAAAAGACCGACACTCGCGGTCCGCGGTTTCGGCCGAAACCACGGTTAAGCAAACCGCGAGTGTCTCGGTTTCGGCCGAAACCGAGCAAACGGGTCAATCTTCAGCCGAATCCATGACTACTACCGGGGCTCCTGCTACCCTAGTTGAATCGGCCTCTGAAGTTTTGCCTACTAATGTGGTTCCTATTGAATTATCAGACACCATCCCTTTGGATGTCTCTACCCCAGCACGTGGTGCTGCTAGGCCTCCTGCAGCCATGTCTATTAAGGCCTTTGCCAGGGCTAAAGCAGCCAAAACTGCTAAATCAGTGCCTGTTAAGCCCCCCTCACACAGGCCCAGTTCCAGTTCACAAATGCTTACTTTGGCAGAGGATCTCATCTCTTTAATTAGGGGATCCCAATCTCACCCAGACAGGGCCTCTCAGCCTCCAGAAAAAAGACCTAGAGCAGAGCCCCCAGAGCCAGTGTCCTCTGATGATTCTTCGGATGACTCAGACAATACAGACCATCCAGAGGCTCCTTTTTCTACTTATGAAGATTCCGATGCTGAAGAATCTATTCCATCTGCCTCTCCACCAGAGGAATTTTCCTTTGGGGAAACCTTATATGCCATGAGAGAACAATTCCAATGGCAGGGACAAGATTTCTCAGATTCAAGAAAAAGGCTTAGGACCTTTCTACACTTACCACAACACACGCCCTTAGCTATACCTCCAGTTCTGCCTGTTGTGGATGATGCATTTAATGATGTTTGCACTGCTCCTGATACCTTGCCTCCAGCCCCTGCCAAACCAGATAGGTTTTACAGGGTACCAGACACTCATCACCACCTATACAAAGCCCCACTTGCAGATCCTGAGACTATCTCCCAGGGGCCTAAGGCAGTAGCTTCGACCTCAGCAAAAAACCCTCTCCCTTCTGAAAGGGAATCCAGGTCCTTAGAGAGATGGGGGGAAAAAAGTTTACACCTCTGCTACTCTCTCAGCTAGAGCTTTGAACTGTCAGTTTCATATGATCCAATACCAAGAGTTTATGCTTGATCAGTTAACTAAGAAATTGTCCTCTGATGACTCTTTAGATAAGAAATATGTTTTAGAAATGGTGAATAACATTCAGCAGGTTAGTAACCATTCTTTAAAATGTGGCTATGATGCACTGGAGGCTTCATTTAGATCAGCCATGACTGGCACTGTTATAAGAAGGCATGCATGGTTGAAAGAACAGGTCTTGCCGGATCATGTTAAAGCAAAGCTGTTAGATGCTCCTATGGATAAGGCCAGTCTATTTGGTACTCCTGCTCAGCAAGTAATGAAGAAAATGGAAGAGAAGGCAAAATCTGTACAAACAGTTAAGGATTTCTTACAGGTTCAGCCCCCAAGGTTTAGCAGGAACTGGCCTTCCAAAAATTGGTCCTTTCCAGACTCCTCAAAATCTCAGAGAGGCAGGAATAGACATGCCAGAGGCAGAAATCAATCCAGAGGAGGTGCCTACAGAGGACGCCAGTGGCAAGGCAATAACCAGCGAGGCACAGACACAACCACTGCCACTGCACCAGGACAATCACAGTGACTTGGCTCTGACACCGCCTACCAGGGAACAAATAGCAGCACCTTTAGGCGGAAAGTTAGCCTTATTTTCAAAAAGATTGGCACTATATCACAAAAGACAAGTGGATTTTGCAGACCATAGACCAAGGCTACAGGTTTCACTTCCACACCTTACCAGTGAAAAGAGGAATGCCAAACCTACCTCCAAATCAAAAAACAGAAGCTCTAAAACAGATAGCTCAATTAACAAAGATGAGAGCTGTGGAAAGAGTACCACTAACAGAACAGGGCAAAGGATTCTACTCCAGACTCTTCCTAGTACCAAGAAAAGAGAAAAGTTGGAGACCTATTCTCGACCTGTCTGTCTTAAACACATTCATCATTGTCCCAAAATTCAAAATGCTGACCCTTCAGCAACTTCTTCCCATGCTGGGCAAGGAGTTTTGGCTGGTAACTCTAGATCTCAAGGAGGCATACCTGCACGTCCCCATACGACCAAATTGCAGAAGATACCTCAGATTTCTTGCAGGATCAGAGCATTATCAATTCTCAGCATTGCCCTTTGGCTTATCTACTGTGCCCAGAGTATTCACAAAATGCCTGGCATCAGTAATCGCTCATTGCAGGCTACAGGGAATCCAAATTTATCCATACCTGGACGACTGCCTGATACAAGCGGACAACAAAAGCAAGCTGACAAAAGACTTACAAAGAGTCATTTGCTTACTACAAGCCCTGGGATACACAGTCAATTTAAAAAAGTCAAGACTGATACCATCCCAAACAAGAGCATTCTTGGGTGCGGAATTGGACACAGTAAAACAGATGGCATTCCTAACTGCAGAAAAACAAGAACAACTCCCTCTTTACTTCTTGGCATTAACAAAACAGAACAAACTAACAGCAAGAAAAGTACTGCAGGCCTTGGGCTTCATTGCATCATGCATAATCCTGGTCCCCCATGCCAGACTACATATGAGAAAGCTACAGTGGTACCTAAAGAATTTATGGTCTCAACACAGGCACAGCTTAGAAACCGAAATCCCACTAATCCCATGCCTGAAGCAAGAGTTCCTATGGTGCTCTCGAGCATGCCAGTCAAACCCAGGCTTGCCTTTCCACAAATTTCAAGCAAGCCAAACCATCACAACGGACGCCTCAGATCTAGGCTGGGGGCACACATGCTGGACAAATGCATACAAGGATTATGGACTCCAGACCAGCTGCACCTGCACATAAATCAAAAAGAAATGCTGGCAGTAAAACTAGCAATCCAGAATTTCAGACCATTCCTCAAAGAAGGCCATTTAATGATAAGGACAGACAACACCACAGTCATGTGGTACATCAACAAACAGGGAGGCACTCATTCATACCCCCTATGCAGAATGACTCTGGACCTTTGGAATATGGCTCTGAGCTACAACATCCAGTTACAGGCAATATTTGTACCGGGAAAAGAAAACATCCTAGCAGACATGTTAAGCAGAACTACCTCGGATGCTCACGAATGGATGCTACACCCGGACATCTTCAAGGCCATCACAAAGAAATGGGGAACGCCACAAGTAGACCTATTCGCATCCCCACTCAATCACCAGCTCAAGAAATTCTGCACAAGGACATACCACCCACTAGCATGGAAGGCGGACTCTCTATCCTTCAGTTGGAAAGGCCTGACAGCATATGCATTTCCACCTCTACCTTTGATGCACAAGGTACTACTAAAAATCAAAGAGGAACATCCAAGGATAATTCTGATAGCTCCGAACTGGCCAAGACAACACTGGTACCCATTGCTGAGGAGCATGTCTCGGGGGAGGACGTGGACATTACCCCTGATGCCTTTGATGTTAACTCAGAACAACTACAACATCATGCATCCAAACCTAAAAACTCTGCAACTGTCTGCCTGGAACATCACGTAACAGCAACTAACCCAGACTTATCCCAAAGAGTGAAAGACATTATCCTTGAAGCCTGCAGACCTTCAACAAGAAGGAACTATGCAGGAAAATGGAAAAGGTTTGTCATTTGGAGTACTGAAAGAGGAAAAGATGTCTCAAAAATAGACATTGCTAACATCCTGGAGTACTTGGCAGAGCTTCTACATACAGGCCTGTCTTATTCCTCCATCAAGATACATGCATCAGCTATTTCTGCAGAATACAGCTTCGATCCCCCTGTCTTCTCACATCCTCTACTCAGGCAGTTCCTCAGAGGAATCAAGAATGTAAAACCTCCTAGGAAACCACCATTACCAGCATGGGACTTGAACTTTGTGCTAGAAAAATTAACACTCCCTCCATTTGAACCAGCAGCAACAGCAGATCTTCAACACCTGTCATGGAAAACTGCTTTCCTACTGGCAATTACTTCAGCAAGAAGGGTTTCGGAACTACAGGTCTTAATGGCAGTACAACCCTTCCTAATCTTCCATCAAGATAGTGTCCATGAGAACTAATCCTACATTTATGCCTAAGGTGGTATCCAGAGTGTCTCTAAACCAGGCAATCCACCTACCTACCTTCTTTCCCAATCCACAGAACAGGGGGGGAAAGACTGCTGCATACCTTGGATGTACATAGACAGTTACGCTACTACCTGGACAGAACCAAAGGTAACAGAAAAACTGACCAGCTTTTAGTAGCCTATGCAACAGGAAGGGAAGGAAAAGCAATTTCCAAACAGACAATCTCTAAATGGATAGGAAATTGCATAAGATTCTGTTACTCCTACCATGGAAAGCAAATTCCACAGAACATAAGACCTCACTCTACAAGGGCTACAGCCACTACCACAGCTTTCTTACGAGGAGTGGCTACCAAGGACATTATTGAGGCGGCTACTTGGACCTCCGTGCATACATTTGCCAACGTCGGCTGATGCCTTTATACCCGAAGACCAGGAGAGATGACGTCGGGTGAAGTGCGACACCAGCCGAGGCCAGACCCAGACTTTGGAATCCGGCCGACCGAAGGGCTGCCTGACGACAGGACAACCCATTTGTTATGACTGCAGATGCTATCCTGTTCGGACATCTACATTTATGGTAGGTACAAAACTGTACTTTTCAGTTTGTCCAGGCCCATTTTGTTTTATTATGTTTTTTGGTCCCCTTCTGTCATTTTACTGGCCTTACTCCCCAGCACTGCATTTCCACATGGGGTCTACCAGCTAATCTCATAGGCCCAGGGCTTACTGCAGTATTGCTGAGGATGGTCGTGAATCCTAAGGGCATTATGAAGGCTCATCCATCTTTGCAGCCCTCTGTGGGGGGGGTTTCTTGTATGTCCTACCTATTCCCCCTCCCCCATGGTGACATCCTAGGGGTGGGCATGCAACGGGGATATTACAGTGTATCACCCTGCCTCTGTAACAGCTCAGCCAGGTTCATTCCTGCTTCCTCTTTGGGCCGTCCCTCCTCCTAGCAACACCTACAGTATGCACCATGGATCTTCACAGTTGACACCCTTATCGGTTCCTTCCCCCATGATAGGCACATTCCCATTCCTCCAAATCACTCCTTCAACCATGCAGTTAAATGATCCCAGTTCACTTGGGTAGTGGTCAGGACATTATCCCTCTATGCCACCACAGTTGCATCCAGGCTCATTTGTTGTTCTCCTTATCTCTTGTTCACCTGATATACTCAGGTGCTGATATTCTCATTATCTACAATGTAGTCCCTAACTTTGGACCCCCTTCTGTGATGTCACTTAAATGTGGAAGAGGAAGTCAGTGCACATATCCCTGAAGATCCAAATATAATGCTGAGTTTTTGATTACAGAGTCAGTTCTTCATAAATCTTCCTCTATTTTCACTCCATGTTAACCATTTGGTTCAGCTTTTAAAGCCACCCCATTTAGCCATCTTTACTTTGAGACAGGATCACCAACCTTGCTAACACACAGGTAGGATATATCTTTTGCCCTTCCCTAATTCATTTCACTTGTTGCTTGAACAAAGATACATATCAGTGATATTTGGCATTCCCTGCCTGCTTGCCTAATAATTATATGATATCTGACCCTGCAGGAAGTGTCACAACACTTGCCTTCAGTGATGTTCCATTTGGGCTCCCTGTACAAATTCCAAGGTCCATAACTGTGATACTTTGAGCATTGAAACTGTAATTGCAAATAGAGGGAATATATGCCAAGTCCAAGGTTGTAGTAGTTCAGTAGTGAATTTGTAAGTGTGAATATGGAGAATATATTCTAAGTCCAATACCTTGGTATGGCAGAGTCTAGTTTCATTACTTGTCTATTTGCTGTATCATGAAGAAATCAAACAACTTTTCTGCTTGTTGCTGCGGTTATAGTCATGGTATTCCAATGTACAGGTCATAAACAGAGGTTTCCTGTTGATAATATTTCATGTAGCTTTTACAGTGATGTTATAATTCTTCCTGTGTGAACATGTCTGTAGATTGTAGTTTGCCCCTGTATGTTTTCCGTTTTTTTTCTGGGTGCTTCATTTTCTTCCTTCCTCCCAGAAACAGTCTGAAGAGACTGAGTGCTCTAAAACTTTGTCTGTCTCTAGATAAGTGTGCATTTACCCTTACCCCTGTGATCCAGGAAATAGATGAAAAGAGCCCACAATGGACATGTTCACTTTCATGGTTATCAAATAAATATGTACAATTAAAGTACCTACCTTTTCCTCTGAAGAATATTTATTGCTCAGGCCATGTCAGTAAAGTAGGGAAATTAAAACAGATGCTTTACTGTCATATTGTAGTCTCTTCTTAGTATTTTTCATTCAGTCCCAATATTATGTTTCTTCCAAATTTTGGAGCCCACTTTCCTGTGTGACTCTTGCTATGTAGGACAGACTGACTGTTCTCTTATGACTGAATACATAGGATCACTATAAACACAAAAGTTACCCGTATGTCTAAGTACATGCAATGTGTCACATGATTCTTCCACCTTCTTCAGCAGCTGCCATTTCAGCAAACAGACCAGATGCATCCAGCTGGCAGCAGGGTGTCCTTACTGATATATATCTGATTTCTAATCAGTGCAGTTCAAAAAAAAAATTATATTGTGAGGAGTCAGAAGGCAGGTAATCTACCCATTAAAGTGTTGGAACTGCCAAGCCTTATTGCCACCAGAGGAAGTGAAGAAGACAATAATTGTCAGTAGACATTCAGGTGAGAGCTGAAAATGAAAACAAAGTGTAACTGTATCAAAATGAAGCAGAAACGTTCATGTGTTCATAGGTGTTTACTAGGCTAACAATCACAATGGTCTTTTTAAGCCTAGCCATGCATCCCAAATCAATGACAAGTTCTGATAGAAAGGCACCAAACCAAGCAGAAACCAGCAATGCAAATGGAATGACACCAAAATGAGAGAATGCAGACAGCAGAATAACACAGAGAGATACAAAACACAACAATACAGAAGAACGACACCAAAGCTTCTCAGTCAAAAATAAGCCACTTAACCTATTCATTACCAGTAGGTGAAGACTGGATTTCCAAGCAACTTTTACTGTAAATACAATTTCCTTTCGTAGGTAGTGGACTTTTTCTTCAGTGCATCCATCCTAACATTTAATAAACCAGCATCCTTAATTCTTAAGAGTAATTTGGCAGAAAACTGGAAACAACTCCTGCAAAACTTTGATCACTTTTGCATTGCTTCTGGTCCAACTGCGTCCAGCTGCCAAAAAAAAAAAAAACACAGATGCAAATAAGGCATTTTGCACATATAATGGGACTTATGAGTCACAAAATATAGATTTAAACAGTCCTCTGATACTATGACCCTAGGGGAAAATCATCTATACATTTTCACTTAAAGTTTCATGAGAAATCAAGGACCACAGCAGTCTACAGATGCCTATATAACTGAATTGAAAAACAGGGCTAAAGGCTGTGAATTTGGAGGGCTGCATGATTTATTACTGAGAGAATTCTCTGTGGCATAAAACAGTAAACTGAGACGCAAACCTCCAGCTGATTTAACACTTAATAAACCTGTGACTGTCTATATAACAGTAGTGCTAAGAAGGGTTTAAATGTAAAAGGTTACATTGGATCAGGATCCATTTTAAGATTAAACTAAGGTCAAAAGATCCAAGATGAAGAGTCTTTTAATGCATATAATAATTTGAAATACTGTAAAAAAATACATGTCAGTGAAAAGGGCATTACATGAAGCCAAGCCATGGTGGCACAGCTGAGTACAGAGAGTTTCAGCAGAACACAGGCATGATGCTCCAGCTGTGGTTATAAACATGAGGACAGAATTTGTCTGGCTTTGAATAAAGAATGAAGAAACTAGTTCATTGGATCATTTCTCAAAAATGCATAGCTCAAAGCAGGGGAGTGACAATGGGCAGAGAAGAGTTTGTAACAAGTTTTTACTGCTCAGTTGCAACACATCAAAAGTTAAAGCACGGAAAAAAACAAAACTAGGTCAGCCAAGTACAGCAGCTATCAGACAATCAACATTAGCAACAGTAATGAACAACAATAAACAAGCAACAGTCAGCTAAATACAAAATGAACAAAGAGATTAACCAGCAGTACAATGACAAATGTGTGATATAGCTGAGTACTCAAGTAACAGTTAGAAACTGGTTACAGACTCCTCAAAATAAATTTTATCTCTCACATAATGATATAAACAGCTTATTACACATGCAGTCCCAAGCACAGCTTTCATTTGACTAACTTTATAAATATTCATTAAATGCAAATGGTGTATTTTCATAAATTTTATTTTATTTATTTTTATTTTACATTTGTTGACCGGGATAGTCCGACTGGATGCATGTCCATTTTCAGCGGAGGCCCGGGTAGAAAAGCTCCAAGAGTAAGCAGATACAGCATTACATAATACCAGCATTACATATTACAGACTATTTACAGAGATTACATAAGTAAGCAAGTTAAATAAGTTCCACAGGTTACAGTTAATCCTGAGCACAAGTCAGGATTAAATTAAATTACGCAGTAAACTGGTTAACAGATTTTTACACATTCTAGAGAGAGTTAGCCAGGCTTGATATATTGGCATAGTCAGTTAAGTGACAAATGTTGTTTGAGTCTAGTTTTAAATTGACCTAAGGTGGAAAGTAAGGTAATATCAGCTGGAAGAGAGTTTCAGGATCTACTTACAGAGTTTGCAAAGAGAATCACTGGCTGTGTTATTAATTTTGCTAGTCTGAATTAGTAGTTTGTTAGAGGATCGAAGCGGTCTAGGATTGTTATAGGGGGTGATAATATTTTTTAGTGCTGGAGTATTGTCCGGGTTATAGAGGATTTTATAGGCCATAATCAATTGGTTATACTGGATTAGGCTGGGTAGTTCAAGCCACCCAAGCTGATTTAGATTGATGCAATGATGTGTCCTAAAAGGCAGCCCAGTGGCAAACCTGGCAATGTGATTGTAGCAAATTGAGAGTTTGTTAAGGACAGTCTTGTTTAAATTCGAGAGTAGAGGGGATGCATACAGAAGGGTTGAAAGAAGGTGAGAGTGAGCTATGGCAATTTTAGCTGGAGGGGTTAGGAAGGCTTTTATTCTGTAAAGTGACCCTAGTTTTTTATTGATGGTTTTGATAGTTTGGTTAACATGTAGGTCAAATTTTAGATTATTGTCTATGATGACACCTAATAGTTTTGTAGATGGGTCAGGGGAGATTATTGTGCCATCATTTGATTTTATGGTAAAGGTGAAAGAGGTAGACATACGTGTTGGTGAAAATAACAGCATTTTAGTTTTTTTGGGATTTAGGATCAGACAATGTTCAGAAAGCCAGTTTTCTATTGTATTAAAGGTGGTCTGGGTAGCTGACCATAACTCTACTGGAGATGTGGCTGAGCAAATCAGAGTAGAGTCATCAGCATATTGGATACAGCTGGCTTTTGGGATGACAGTATAAAGGTCGTTAATGAAGATGGAGAACAGCAAGGGCCCTAGTATAGAGCCTTGTGGTACTCCAAGGGTGTTAGGTAGAAGGTTAGAGAGTTTGTTCTGCCAGAGGATAGCCTGCTGTCGACCATTCAGGTAGGATTGAAACCATTGGAGGGCTCCAGTATCTAGACAGAATGTTTGCAGGGTGTGGATTAAAAGTTGGTGATCAACCATATCGAATGCCTTGGAAAGATCCAAAAAGAGGGCTGAGGATATATAATTATTGTTGCGATTATGGTTTATGGTGTTGGTAAAGGCTAGGAGGGCAAAAGTAGTGCTGTGATGAGGACGGAAGCCATGCTGAGGGTATGCCATAAATAAATAAATAATAAATAATACCAAAGATATGGACAAAACAAACTTATCTGAAAAATAAGCTTGAAGAAAACTGTTAATATTATCCCAACAGGATTTTAGAGTTTCACAATCATAAAATATATGAGACCAGTCTGCTTTGGTCTCTATTTTACATCTCGAACACAAAAAAAACTTTCTTTACTAATCAATTCCAATTTGTGAGGTGTGCAGAATGCCCTATGTGTAAATTTCCAAGAGAACAATCTCCATCTAAGTGAAAAGGTAGTCAGCTATCATGCTTTCTCCTCCTAGCTTACTATTCCATTGACCTCCATTGCTATAAAATCACACACTAACCCTCCTCAACACTCACATACACCTCTCCTCATCTCCCATGCAAACATTACCAACATATCATCACCAAAATTAGCCTTAGATTCAATACTATTCTCTTCCCTTTAAGACATCTACTACACACCAACCCTCGGTTGTCCTTCTATAAGTATAACCAAATTGGAAAACCTAATTTTGTACTTCTTAACACAGAAAAAACTCCAGTCAGATATCCATCCCAACCCAGGGCCAAACTGTAACTCCCATCCAACTGATCAATTACCTTCAGTCTCCTGTTCTTCCACATCAGTCCAAAACCTCACAGACACTACTACATATACCTCTTTACCTATTGCCTTTAACTCTGATCTTCTCATAACAAATTTTAATCTCCGAAGACTTGTAAACAGAATCCCTGAATTTCATGCTACCCTGGCCACCTACTCTCCAGACACTGCAGTCATAACTGAAACCTGGTTATGCCCCACATCAAGGACTCTGAAATAACAATAAATTGTTACAATATTATAAGACAGGATAGGCTAAACAAACATGGTGGGGGGCATAGCAGTTATGTTTAAAGAGTCTCTTAATCTTGAAAAACTAAATTGTTCCCCTCCAAACATCTCAGCTGCTGAACTTCTAATCACTCACCTACATGTTAATCCTCACAAAACCATAAACATCATTGCCATCTACCTACCACCAGGTATCAACCTGCATACCATAGAATCCCTCTTGTCTTGGTCTTCTTTTTCTCTAACCCAAGAAACCATCATTCTAGATTATTTCAACTTAGACTGGTTCTCCTGCTCCTCCAGCACCCCTACCTCTTTCATAAAAGTGTACAATTTCACCCAAACTATAAACTATCCCACCCACACCGACAAACACTCTAATTAAAAATCAGAACTTCACTGGGTCTTAACCAATAAGCCAAACTGTGGGTACCAGGCAGGGTGTCTACAAGTCATGCTAAGTGACCATGCCCCTACATTTCTAGTCAGGAAAAAAAAATACATATCTAAACCAGTATCCTTTACAAATACACCCATAGCAAAAATAATTTCTCCCCTCACACCTTCAGTACACTACTACAACATTGTGATTGGTTTCCATTAAAAAACCTGCAGCTAGAACTTGCTGTAGAATGCTTCAATAACAAATTCCTTGAAATAGAAAATAGACTGGCCCCTCCCAGGAACACTCACCAAAAATCCAAACAGGTCCCATGGCTAACTAATGAAACAATACTATGCAACCAAAAACAACAATTATCTCACCCATTTACAATAGCTTAGAAACCACGCTGAAAAAAAAGTCATCACTGATTAAAAAAAAAAAAAAAAAAAAAAAAAAACTGCTTCCTCATCTGCCAATAAAAACACCAGCACAATCTACAAAAGTTTGACATAACATCAACAACCTCCTTAACACCGGTAAAACTGCTAGCCCTGCTCCCCTCACTACTAATACCACTGAGCCCTTAGCCTCACAGTTCAACTCTCACTTCATCAATTCTATCACTGCTCTCTTAGAGAGCAAAATAACCCTACCACTCACCGTGTCCTCCCCAACCTCTGATGTCACAAACTCCTTCTCCTTTAAACCCATTCCAACTACTTACATAAAAAAACTTGTATGTAAACTAAAACCCTGGTGCTTGGCTGCTGACCAGGTTCCAAACGACTACCTAAAACTTGCTGCTCCATCCATTGACTACCCCATATCTATACTAACAAATTGTCTCAGAAGAGAGATATTACAAACTACCATCCCATTGTCATTCTCTCTCCCATAGCCAAAATCCTACAGAAATATATACACCAGCAATTCATGAATCATCTCACTACTAACAACCTACTGTCCAGCTCTCAGCACGGTTTCAGACCTAAACGTAGTATAAATTCAGCCCTCATAACCTTTACAGATACCATTCACCACCTCAAAACTGAAGGACAGGTAGTCGCAGCTATTTTCCAAGAGATGTCAAATGCTTTTGACACAATATCTCATCAGCTACTACTCAACAAACTTGCTCTTTTACCTCACCCCTAACATGGTTTCACAGTTATCTATCCAAGCGTCAGCAGGTTACTAAATGGGAAAACAACCTCTCCCCACTATTGCCAGACGCCACGCGGTACCCCAAAGCTCCATACCTGGGCCCCTCCTCTTTGTCATATTTACAAGCAACCTCAACCCCAACATGCCACCATCATCCAATATGCTGATGATTCCTCTCTTATCTGCTCAGCCCACTCCCTTCAAGAATGCCAACACAAACTGCAGATATCTTTCCAGGACATTGAAAATTACCTCATCAGCCATCACCTCATCCTAAACCCAAATAAAACCAGCTCATAATTTTCTCTAACAAATCATCCAAACTCAGTACACCTTCCCTCTCCATACACTTTTCCAGTGATACAGTAATTGAACCCACCAATCAGACCAAGCTGGTTGGGGTTACCATAGACAATACACTTAAATTTGATAAACACATCTGACTTACAATCAAATAAATCCACTTCAAACTTGAAGCTCTATACTGTGTTAAACCTTACCTTACAGAATAAGCTAGACTTGCCACTGCAAGATCTCACTTGCTATCCAACCTCCTCTACTGCTCTAAGATCTTTACCAACCTATCCAAAACCTGCTCTGAGATCTTTACCAACCTATCCAAAACTGACCTTAATAAATTAGACTCCTGCTATAACAAAATAGCTAAGTTTGTCACCAGTCAACCCCACAAAACACACCACTGCACAGATGTTCATCATGTTTCACTGTTGCAGTCATGACTGTAGGGTTCTCCCCTGCCGGCAGGCAGTCCCAGGTCGGCCAGAATCCCAAAGTCTGGGTCTGGCGTCGGCTGTTCAGCCATGCTCCCTGACGTCAGAGTGCCAGGAGTACAAAGCTGACAGCCGACGACATGTTCTCCAGTCTTTCTTGCCGTGCGGTGATAGCAGTTCGCAAGTGCTGGTCGACTGACTCCTGACAATTTTTTCTAATCAAACTTCAGTCCGAAGACTTTCTTCTCCTACTCAAAGCTAAGTACCCCGTTGGGGAAACTTTTTTTCCTGCTCCAGTCCAATGTCAGAAAAAGTTAATAATTGTATTTCATGTGGGAAGCAAATACCTCATAAGGATTTTCATTCTTACTGTATTCCTTGCTTAGGCCCTGACCACGACATAGCTAGTTGTCAGTTTTGTGCTAGATTCAATAAACGTACTATTAAATGAAGGTACGATTTTGCTTTTCATTACTTCAGTAGGCATTTTAATTACAAAATGTCATCGGATACGGTTCCGGCTACCGGAGTTCACAAACGACGCAAGGACAAAGACAGGCCTCCGAGGTCCAAATCAGACGATATCACACAAGCGGAGCCAGCTTCAGGTTCGGCCGTTGTCAGTGAGGCACTTTTGCAGCCCCTGTCGTCGGCCATTTCGGAACCAATAGCCGAAATGGACTCCCATGAGGAGCCAACTAGGCCTTTGAATATTTCAGTTGGACCTTCAGACAATGCTCCTTCGGATGGGTCCGGAGCCGCTGTGCAGGTACCGGCTTCCGAAGGGGTTTTCAAGCCTACTCAGCTTCTTATAAAGGCAAAGCCAAAGACAAAGGCAAAGACTCCTTCCAAATCAAAGACTGCAACCCAGGCCTCTTCTGATCTGGCTCCCAAGTCTCAGAAACAGTTATGGTGGAGGACTTACTTACTATGATTAGGGGTTCACATCCCCCTCCAGATAAAAGGCCAAGGCAGGAAGTTTATTATGACTCCTCTGATCAGGCTTCTGTTTCTTCTTCTGACCAGGAATATTCTTTCCCTCCTTATGAGGATTCTGATGCTGAGGAATCCATTCCTTCAGCTTCTCCCCCTGAGGATTTCTCTTTTGGGGAAACTTTGCATGAAATGAGTGAACATTTCCACTGGGAAGGACAGGAGTACTCGGAATCTAAGAAAAGACTAAGGGATTTTCTTCTTCTTCCCCAACATAGGCCCCTGGCTATTCGTCCTATTTTGGATATTGTGGATGATGCTTTTTCGGAGGCTAACTTAACTCCTGACTCTTTTCCTCCAGCTCCTAAGCCAGACAGATACTATAGGGTTCCTGATTCCCACCAGTTTTTATTCACGAACCCTACTGCTGACCCTGAAACCATTTCTCAGGGTCCTAAGGGCGTTAAGGCCACTTCTGCTAAAAAAAACTATTCCCACTGAGAAGGATTCCAGATCTTTAGAAAGATGGGGCAAAAAAGTGTACACTTCTGCTACTTTATCTATTAGGGCTTTAAACTGTTAGTTTCATATGCTGAAATACCAGCAATTTCTCCTCTCTGTTTTAAAGCAAAAGCTAACTTCCATTTCCACCTGTGCAGATGATAAGGAACTACATGACTTATTGCATGCCACTGAACAAGTTGGGAAGCATGGTTTACACTGTGGATTTGATGCCTTGGAGGCTTCTTGTAGGGCTGCTGCCTCTGGCACAGTAATTAGAAGGCATGCATGGTTAAAGGAACAAAATTTTCCAGATCAGGTAAAGGCTAAATTATTGGATGCTCCTGTTCAGCATAATGTTTTATTTGGATCTAAAGCTGAAGACGTGATTAAAAAGATGGTGGACAAGGCAAAGTCCATGCAAACAGTTACAGATTTCTTACAAGTACAGCCACCCAGATTTAGCAGGAATTGGCCTACAAAATATTGGTCCTTTCCCAATTCAGACAGGCCTCAGAGGGGTAGATATAGACGCTCCCGCGGTAGGCCTCAAACGCAAGCCTCTTATAGACCAAGACAGTGGACTGCTTCCACCCCTAGGGGAGGAGAAGACAGGTCGCAAGCTCATAGAAAACAGACTCAATGACTCCCTCTATTGGGCTGCAGGAACTTCTTGCCTGGAAGCCCCTCTCGGAGGAAAACTTTCTCTTTTTAATCTAAATTGGACTCATATAACCCAAGACAAGTGGGTTCTGGATGTGGTTACAAGAGGTTACAAATTCCATTTTCATACCCCACCAAGGCCAAGCGGATGGCCAGATCTTCCAAAACATCAGTGGTCAGAGGCATTAAACCAGGTGGAAGCTCTCTTGGCTATGAAAGCCATAGAACTAGTTCCACTTTCAGAGATGGGACAAGGTTTTTACTCAAGGCTCTTTCTAGTCCCCAGGAAGCAAAATTCATGGAGATCCATTCTGGATCTGTCAGTCTTGAACACTTTTCTAGAGATACCAAAATTCAAGATGCTTACTCTACAGCAGCTACTACCAATACTGACCAAAAATGCATGGATGGTAACTTTGGATTTAAAAGAAGCATATTTACACATTCCCATCAGACAGGAACGCAGAAAATACCTCAGGTTCAAGGCAGGATCGAGGCACTACCAATTCTCTGTGCTGCCCTTTGGATTGTCTACTGCACCCATGGTCTTTACCAAGTGCCTGGCTCCAGTAGTAGCTTATTGCAGACTCAAGGGAATTCTAATTTACCCTTATCTGGACGACTGTCTTATTCAGGCAGACAGCAAGGATGTCTTACTCCAGCATCTACAGTTTGTTCAGAATCTTCTCAAGTTCCTGGGATTCACTGAAAACATAAAAAAGTCAAATTTGACACCCTCACAACAGATAATTTTTCTGGGCGCTTCTCTAAACACAACAACCCAGATGGCATTTCTGACATACGAAAAACAGTTACAGCTGGCTTCAACTTTCAAAACCTTGGCAACTACAACTCAGCTGTCTGCAAGGAGATTCTTGCAGGCTCTGGGTTACATGGCCTCCTGCATCCTTCTCGTACCATATGCAAGACTACATATGAGGAAAATACAGTGGTACCTAAAAAGTGTATGGTCTCAGCATTGTCACAGTCTAGACATACTGATCTCCGTCCTGCCTTGTCTTCAAAAGGAATTCCTTTGGTGGTCCAAGGCATGTACTCTAAACAAAGGAAAACCCTTCTGCCTGCCTCCTGCCACTCAGATTCTAACCACGGACGCCTCAGATTATGCATGGGGAGCCCATTTTCGGGGCAACTGTCTGCAGGGCCTTTGGACAAAGGATCAGAAGCACCTGCATATCAATTTAAAGGAAATGTTAGCCGTTCAGAAAGCTCTATTGGCCTTCAGGAATCTTCTACAACCAGGACAACTACTGATACGGACAGACAACACCACAGTTATGTGGTACATAAACAAGCAAGGGGGATCTCATTCCTACCCCCTTTGCAGACTAGCCATGGATCTTTGGAACACAGCCCTAGCTTGAAATCTGGACCTTCAAGCACAGTTTCTACCAGGGAAGCAAAACTTCCTGGCAGACAGCCTGAGCAGAAACCTTTCGGATCCACACGAATGGATGTTGGACTCCGAAATATTCAAGATGATTACAGCAGTCTGGGGATGTCCTCACATAGACCTCTTTGCATCCCACCTCAATCATCAACTACAAATTTTTTGAACCAGGACTTTCCATGATCAAGCTTGGAAAGTGGATGCTCTATCATTCAGTTGGAGAAACCTCTCGGGTTATGCCTTTCCGCCTCTTCCTCTTCTTCCACGGGTATTACTAAAGATCAAGCAGGACAAGCCCAAGATGATAATCTTGCTGGCCCCAAATTGGCCTCGACAGTTTTGGAACCCAACACTGAGAAACCTTTGTCTAGAGCCACCCTGGGTTTTACCACTGATTCCGAACCTTCTGTCCCAACACCAGGGTCAGATTCTACACTCCCATGTCAAAACTCTCAGCCTGGTGGCCTGGTTAATCCAGGATCTTTGATTCATTCTCTCCTACCCAAGCAGGTTATGGATGTCATTTTAGAAGCCAGACGTCCTAGCACTAGAAAATCTTATGCAGGAAAATGGAAAAGATTTTGTTCCTGGATGCAGGCTCAGGATTCTGATCCTCTTATTCCTAACATTCCTCAGGTTTTACTTTACCTGTCAGACCTCTTACATAAGGGTCTCTCTTTCTCTTCCATAAAGATACACGCCTCTGCTATTTCTGCTCATTATAATACAGACCCTCCTATTTTTTCCCACCAGCTCATGAGACAATTTCTGAGAGGAGCTAAGAACTTAAGGCCCCCTAGATCTCCTCCCATTCTTGCTTGGGATCTCAACTATGTTTTGGAAAAGCTCACCTTACCTCCTTTTGAGCCTGCTGCCTCATCTGACATCAAATTTTTATCTTGGAAGACAGCCATCCTTTTAGCTCTGACCTCTGCCAGGAGGGTTTCAGAGTTGCACGCTCTTATGGCTGTGGAACCTTATATTATTTTTCATCAAGACAAGGTGTCTTTAAGGACTAATCCTACTTTCATGCCTAAGGTGGTTTCCAAAGTGGCTTTAAATCAAACTATTCACTTGCCAACTTTTTCCCTACTCCTCAAAATAAAGGGGAAAGGATCTTACATTCCTTGGATGTACACAGGCAACTACGTTTTTACCAGGACAGAACCAAGGACATCATAAAATCAGAGCAATTGTTTGTTTCTTATGCTTCAAGTTCCCAAGGTAAAGCTATTTCAAAACAGACCATTTCTAAATGGATTGCTCATGGAATCAGATTTTGCTATTCACACCATGGAAAGCAAATCCCAGGGAGTATAAGGACTCACTCTACCAGAGCTGCTGCCATTTTAGCTGCCTTCCTCAGGGGAGTTCCTACCAAAGACATTTTGGATGCTGCAACTTGGAGTTCAGTGCATACTTTTTCCAAGCACTACAATCTACCTCTCTACTCTAAGTCTAGGGCAGAATTTGCTTTTGCAGTCTTGCAGGGCCTTATAGCCGCCCCTTCTACTTTATGACCACCTCCCTTTCTTTCTGCTTTGGGATTCTACCCTACAGTCATGACTGCAACAGTGAAACACGATGAACATAGTACAGTTATGTACACTTACCATAAATGTAGATGTTCGAGTGTCTTCACTGTTGCAGTCTGGGTTTCCCTCCCTCCTGTCCCCTCTTATTTTTTCTTTTGTGTGGTTCCTTTTTTCACCCTTTCTCTGAGGTGTATTTGAAAAGGGTAATGGGACCTTATTCATTTTGGAACTTCTGACATCTGGGGCAAGAAAAACTGGAGAACATGGCGTCGGCTGTCAGCTTTGTACTCCTGGCGCTGTGACGTCAGGGAGCATGGCTGAACAGCCGACGCCGGACCCAGACTTTGGGATTCTGGCCAACCTGGGACTGCCTGCCGGCAGGGGAGAACCCTACAGTCATAACTGCAACAGTGAAGACACTCGAACATCTACATTTATGGTAAGTGTGCACAACTGTACTTTCTCTGACACCTCAACTGGCTGAAACTTTAGTGCTAAAACAACTTTCCCTTGCCCATAAAGTCATATTCAACCCCACAGACTGCCCAGCTTTTTCAAACCAAGTCCAGACAAGCTCTTTAGATCATCCAACAAATTAATGCTAAAAGTGACCCAGTTTCAACACTATCATGGCGACTCCCATAAAATAACCAAGGACTAGAAGGACTAGAATAATCTTCCTCAGCCTATACTAAAAATATATCCTTAAAAAAAAAATCTGCCCACATTTAAAACTACCTTGAAAGACTATCTAAATACTAACTGGCTTTGCCCCTGTATTGATCCTGGTTAGTTATCTCCCTGTTACCACTCATCTCTTACATGAGAGTCCTATTAGTGCTCATCCCTTACAGGACTCTCATATTATCTCTCTTATCTTTCTTATTTTTTTCTTTCAGATGTGGCACACCTTTGTATAACTACATAGTTTATGTACCTCACCAATATTGCATACTATGAAAATGTTTGTCATTACCTGTATTCCTATGAACTTGTAGCATGCATTTTTTGTTATATTTTGTTATATCTTGTTTGTTTTTTACTACATGTACTTTAAATAATGTGTACTGTAATGGAACGTTTCTCCCTGGGTCTCCACTGAAAATAGGTTTTGAAAACCTGGCTAACAAATGTAAATAAATAAATAAATATTTCAGTATTATTTTCTTATTGTTTTCGGAGGGAGGATTATTGTTAACTAAAGACAAATACTGCCAATAATTTTCTGTTTAACTTTTTGTTTCTTTTATGATTATTCTGTATATTTTTGAAAGTTTACTTTCATTAAATGAGTTCTGCTGAATGAACATAATCAAAAAAATATTAATTTAGGGACTTGTACTTAGTGGCATTAAATTAATTTGATCAATCATAAACTGCTTATAGGATTGCAATTCTAACCACAAATCTTTACTTAAATCTTATCTAATAACTAAGTAATCTAGAGCAATCAATTTATCCTTAGCCAACAACTTAGACCAATAGACGGAATTCTTATCTTTAAGCAAAGTCATAGGTTCATAGATTATAGGTTCATAGATTAGTACTAAGCTAACTGCCCTTGCGAGCCATTTTAAGCTTAGCCAATTATCCCTTGTGAGACTCAAACCCTGCATCTTGTGTTTGTAAGACAGACACTTTAACCATTAGGCCACCCTCCCAACCATGTTAGGAACATTTAAGGAAGAAATACTGCTTTGTGTGTAAGCAGTAGGAAAGAGAAGAAACATCCAGTCTTTATAGCTTGTGTTTCTATAAACAAAGTTTCAGAATGCCTTTAGTAAGAGTGACATGTAATGAAGAATATTTCTTTGAAGTTTATTCATTGTAAAATATTTTTTTAAAATCCAAATAAATAGATTGTTTAATAGTACTAGTTTATTAGAATTAGATAGATCATCAGTATTAAAGCAAAGGAAATTTTTTCATTTAGCTGAATAATATTCATTGATTAACAAAGAAAAGGTTTTAATTACAGAAGAAATGGAATACAGTTCCAAATCTGGTAAACCAATTCCCCCCAGAGGACTGATCTCTCATATGATATGCTAAAGCTACTCTGGGTTTATTTGAAAACCACAAGAACTTCAAAATCATTGAGTTAAATTCTTTTATAAACACATTGGGAGGCATACGCGATGTGGATTGTACAATTTAAAGTATCTGAGGTAAGATAATAATTTTAATAATTGAGAGTCTCTCTTCTATTGCAAACACAAGTTTATTCCATTAAATTATAAGATTCCTAATAAAGGATAAACTATTGTTATTATTTTAGTTTATTATGTCTTTTATGTTATTGGCTAGTATTATTCCTAAGTAAGTTAACGGACCTATTTGTATCAAATACTTAGGAAATTTTTTATCCCAATTACTAGTATTTGAATTAACAGAAAGTATTTTTGTTTTATTATCATTAACAATTAAACCAGATTTCTTTTGGAAATTTTCATTAATGTCAAAAATACCTTAAAGAGCAGCATTATTTCCTTTAATGGTAAGAAGGATGTCGTCTGCGAACAGTTGTATCTTAGAAGTCACCTCAGAACCCTCAATGTCTGAATTCATCCTTCCATGATTAGCTAGAGGTTCCATGATAAAAGTAAAAAGCAAAGGGGACAAAGGGTAGCCCTGTTTAGTCCCCTTATGTATTTGAATACTTTGAGAAGTACAAGTATCTATCTTAATGTATGCCTGACATCCACTGTAAAGATAAGTAATAAATTGTATAAACTTATTAGAAAAATGTAGTGCTTCTAAGGTATAAAAAATATAATCCTATTTAACAGAATCAAAAGCACAGTTTATATCCAGACTAAGTAGAGTTAAATTTTCCTTTGAGTTAAAGGCGGAATCAATTATGGTTAATACTCTCTTAATAAATACTTGGGATCAACAGTTCAGAGTAATGGTGAGTGTGGAAGAAAGGTGAAGAAGAGAGTACAGGCAGGATGGAGTGGATGGAGAAGAGTGTCAGGAGTGATTTGTGATAGACGAGTACTAGTAAGAGTAAAAGGGAAGGTCTACAAAAGGGTAGTGAGACCAACTATGTTATATGGGTTGGAGACAGTGGCATTGACAAAAAGGCAGGAGTCAGAGCTGGACGTGGCTGAGTTAAAGATGTTAAGATTTGTTTTGGATGTAACGAGGGTGGACAGGATTAGAATAAGTATATTAGAGGGTCAGCCCAGGTTGGAAGGTTTGGAGACAAAGCCAGAGAGGCAAGATTATGTTGGTTTGGACATGTGCTGAGGAGGGATGCAGAGTATATTGGGAATAATATGCTAAGGATGAAGCTGCCAGGTAACAGGAAAAGAGGAGGGCTTAAGATAAGGTTTATGGATGTGGTGAGAGAGGACATGCAGGTGGTTGGTGTGACAGAGCAAGATGCAGAGGACAGGAAACAATGGAAACAGATGATCCACTGTGGCGACCCCTAATGGGAGCAGTTGAAAGAAGAAGAAGATGACTCTCAATACTATCAAATATATTCCTATTTAAGATAAACCCTGTTTGGTCTTCATCAACTAGAAATGGAAGACATTACTTCAGCCTATTAACATAAATAGACATATTTTGTAGTCTACATTTAAAAGAGAAATTGGCCTATATGAGGAGCATCTAGTAAGGTCCTTATCTGTCTTCCATATAGGAGAAAAATAAGAGTATATCTCCAAGAGGGAGGCACATCAGTTAAATCTTGACATTGGGAGAAAACTTTATGTAATACAATCAGAGGTTCTTTAGATATTATTTTATAAATTTCAGGGATAATTCCATCCCTACCAAGAGACTTATTTTGCTTTAGGGCACTAGTATGAAGCTTAATTTCAGACATTGAAATTGGTTTATCCAACGTATCAACCTGTAATTCTGTTAATTTATTTTTGGTATATTTTTAATAAAGGATCTAACTAGTTCTTTAGAGTCTAATATGATTGAATTCTGATTGATTTTATTAAAATATTCTCTAAATTCCATTAATATATCCCCAATTTTGGTTCCATTCTTCTTTTTATTAGTTAAGTAAATTAGAGTTTAATATAATTGAATTCCAATTGATTTTGTTAAAATATTCTCTAAATCCCATTAATATATCTCCTAGTTTGGTTCCATTCTTCTTTTTATTAGTCAAGTAAATCTATTTAATATGATTAAATTTATTAAGTCTCTCAGTCTTGACAGCCAAATTACTCCGTGATTTAGGGTTGATAGAAAATTTTATAAATTTTGAATCTCTCTAAATTAACCATGGTCTTGGGATTTGACATTTTTATTAAATATTTACTATTTAAAGTATTAACCTCTTCAATTTTATTAATTTTATGTTTTGATTGTATAATTTTAACTTATCAATTTTCTCTTGAAGCTCATTTAATTCATTATCCCATTGCTTTTTTATTAATATACCAAGTTGTAATTCTCCCGTAAAGGTAAGCTTTTAATGTGTATATATATATATATATATATATATATATATATATATATATATATGTGTGTGTGTGTGTAGAGAGAGAGAGGCAGGAAATATTTTAAAACAACATTGCAGGATAGTCTCAAATAAATACAGAAAACATCTAAACTAATCTTTATTATATTCCTATTTATATCTAAGAGAGATTACTGTACCCTGGTTGCTTACCATCAGCAAGGCAAGTGCTGATGAGAGGATGTTTCCACATCCAAGACAAGATACAAAATGCAAAGTCTTTCTCTGAGATAGTTCTTAAATTTATAATCAACATTACAGTCGGGTACACTATGGTTACATTCTTGAAGCTCAGTACATAACATAACAGTTCTCTTACATTTGTAAAACCAGCATATGAATCATATTAATATTCACAAATGACACACGACTGTCCACAAAATTCCAAATAGCTGGGCTGGCAGTGTCACAGCTTGAAGTGGTTATCAGACTTCTCAGAAATCTTCCAAGAGGAATAATTTTCAGTCTAGTTACTTATTTGAAAGAAAATATGCATTTTTATAGAAATAAATTGTAAGTAGCTCTTAAAAATTTTTAAAATACACTAATGTCAGAGCTATAGAAATTAGTGGGTCAACTCTTACTAGTCTGCTCCCATTTTGCAAGTAATCAGTACAAAAAGTTCAGACAGTTTAGTCACTTACTATGAAGATGAAAAGAGTTATTTATGACTGTCATAGACAATGTATACAGTAGATGTTGTAACTACAGAAAGAGCAGATGCAAAGGCTGCGTTTTATGGATTCATTGGACTAAGTGACTTTATTTTACTGAAAAAGTGATAATCTTAAATTTGATACTGTTGTAGAGCATGATTCTTGACTGAAGACACTCTCATAGATTTGGGTTTATAAAGTAAAGAAAAGGCTTAAAACCTAAATTACTAACTTATTCTGATCATATGCTAGTGCCAATGGGTCAAGATGAACTGTGTTGTGTTTAAAATTGTAAAACTTGTAGCCTTCTTATTTCAAATTATGTCATTAAAACAACTGAATATCCTGAGCAGAATAGCTTGTGAAAAGTTGAGCCTAATTAAACATATACACAACCTAGAAGAGCAATCTTAGAGAGCTAGAGGGCAAGGTGTAAAATGTACAGGTTCAGGAAGCTAACAGTCACGCATACATAATGTAATCTGCATTTTTTGTGAGACACCAGTTTTAACTATATCTTTGGTAGAGTTATCTTATATAATTGTGAAGTTTCTGTTGTTAAGATTTGAAGCAAACCATTTAACTGTGCAGTCATCCTATCTAGACTTACACATTTAGGAAGTCTAATGTCACACACACACACACACACACACACACACACACACACACACACACACACACACACACACACACACACACTCAAAGGCACTTTTAATGTTAATGAAGAGTTCTTCTAGTAGGTGTTCTTTATCCGTAAATTTATCAGTTTGATTAGTTATAGTATGTATATCTACCACTGTGTTACAGGTTTGTCTGTAGCCGTCTTGGTTATTATCAAATAAGTCATGTTTTAAAGTGTTCCATAAGTTCATATAGAAGTGTTTCTAGTACTTTAGCTAATGGAAGTTGTATGGAAATGATTCTGTGGTATGACTGGAATTCAGAGAAGGCAGCAATAGGGAAAGTGTGTTGTGGGTAAATTTCTATCTATGAGATAATGTAACTCTAGATTAAAATATGGACTGGGGTTTAGCTATTAAGGATGCAGGCAGTCTGGAGAGCTTGAGGTGTAGAAGATGAAGGGCTGGATTTTGATTTCATTTACTTAAGACCCCTTTTTTCTCCTGTTTTAAATGGATAGCTCTAAAACAGAATGTAGGTGTAGTTTCTGGTATGGAATAACTATCCTTGGCTATACAATTATTGTGAGTGGGAAGAAGTGGAGGGCATTAACCTTGATGAGATTCCAAATATTATTCAGTGTGATAAAATCTAAAACTAGGAGAAAGTTATTTACATCTGTTGTTTGTGACTAAATTGTTTTCCAAAGATTCAGGTCCTAGCACTAGTAGAACACTCTCCTCTGCTTGAACAAACAAGTAAGACAATTTGTAAAATCCTCTAAAGGCAACTTTGAAAACAATTTAGCAGCCATAAGGATAACCATAAGGCATTCTTCAGCTATATCCATAACCTAAAAGGTAGGACCCAAACGTGTGCTGAACTAGCTGCGGATGGCATCACACACACTGATCCTGTGAAAATAGATCACCTAATAGCTGACAGGTTTGGTGAAAATTTCACCACCCTGTCTCCTCCAAGCATTCTACAAAGCATTCCAGCTACATCTCCCCCATCTTACTCCAAACAGTAAGTCATTAATGCTCTCTGCAAGGTCAAAAACACAGCCTCTATGGGACTGGATGGCATCCCAGGTTGAGTTTTAAATGGTCTAAAACATGAGTTAGCAACTCCATTAGGTAATCTTTTCAACCACAGTCTGAGTACTGACTTTGTCCCTGATGAATGGAAAACAGCAACCATCATCTCCCTTCATAAAGGGGGGGGGGGGTACAACAACAGACCCTGGAAACTACAGACCCATAAGCTTCACCAGCCTTATCTGTAAGGCCATGGAACGAATCAATGTGGACCTTATTAAAAAGAATATAGGTGATCTTCAAACCCTTGATGGAACTCAGTTTGGTTTTGTCAAAAGCAAGTCATGCCTGTTAAACCTGATGGACTTCTTTGAAAACATCACCAAAGCCATAGATGAAGGCAAATCTGTGCATACAGCGTACGTTGACTTAGCCAAGGCCTTCGACACAATCCCACATTTGGGCATCATTGATAAACTCTCCCAATTGAATATCAACCCTTATGTCATCAAGTAGGTTGCTAACTGGCTCACTGACAGATCACACTCAGTCAAAGTTGTGTACTTTACCTCAATCAGCAGACCTGTCACCAGTGTGTTCCACAGGGGTCAGTACTGTGCCCCCTGTTGTTTGGAATATACTTCTCAGAAGTTCAGGTCAAAACAGAGGGGCTGTGGCTAACTAAGTTTGCAGATGACTGCTAATTAGGCACAAATCATTGAATCCCCAAACAATGCCAGTATACTTCAAGATGGACTTATACAAAACAGTGATTGGTGCCAAAGTCATGTACTCAAACTCAATCCAAAAAAATGCATTGTTATATCTTTGGTAAAAAATGATATCCCTGCAGACTGTCATATAAATAATAATACCCTTTTTAGCAACTTCGTAGTGAGAGACTTGGGAACGCAAGTTGACTGTAGCCTAAACTTTGACAGTTATGTGCCTAATGTGATAAGGAAAGCATTCTACACTGCACACCTCATTAGCAAAGGCATTGCATCAAGAGTGAAAGAGGTCATAACACCCTTGTACTCAACCCTCATCAGGCCAGTAATTGAGTATAATGCTCCCTTTGGTATGTTCCTTACCAGGCACCTGCAGCAACTTGAGAGATCTCAGAGATTTCTAACCAGGACAATTCAGGGTCTCCAGCCTATGTCATACATTGACAGACTGAAGTCACTGTCACTGTATTCAGTAGCATACAGACTACTTAGAGAAGACTTGTGCCTGGCCTACAAAGCAATCTCTGATCCAAACCTAATGGAATTGCTGCACATCTGAAAGTAAATCGAGACAAGGGTCACTTGCTCCAGGGACCTTATCCTGACCTGTGACATAAATAGGACCTGCTGGAGAGACAGACATGTCTCTCAGAGGTTGCCACTCCTCTGAAATAGGCTACCAGTTCACATCAAACAAAGCCCCTCTATGACCTTGTTTAAGGGTAGCCTGGATGACTGGATGGAAAACCATAAATTCCTGTGAGGGATTTCACCTATGACCATTTTAGATATGGGCAGTCATTGCTAAGATCTCAAGTTTAGGCAAGATCCTTTATATTGTGTTTCTCTAGTATTATATTGGGCATACACAGCTAGGCTTATAAAGACCTTCGGGTAAATAGCCCAGTAACCACCCATGAACTATGAACCACCTAAAATGTTTTAGATTATCTCAGCAGAACTCTCTATACATAATGCAATTACTTTTTGTTTTGTTTGTTAAGCTCCTAGGTTTAGCTTTTACATAATCAAAGGTTGTTTTTTAACTCTTTATGGGGTTTAACTATTCAAATTTCTTTGCATAATCCTTTTAAGTTTTAATCTTATTTCTTTTGTAATCCAATGGCATCAGATTCCTTTTAATCTAATAACATGTACATAGAGCTGCAATGGAGTTGTTATCTAAATACATCTTCCCAGTTAACGTATTTCAACTCTATGTGAAGGTTTAATTAGTTTATTTCATGGCCTGAACATTTTTAAGGTGGTTGTGGTGCGTGATATTTTTAGGTTTTAAAAGACCAGTAGGAGAAAGTGAGTGAGTTTGGTAATACTTTTAAGATTTCAACATTTTTCATGTACATCTATAATAAATGCATCAAGTCGACAGGGAGAGTTTGTTTGCATGCTTGTCTAGTGGGGAGATAAGCAAGTGCCATTGTATTCTCAACCAAATAAAATGCTTGTGCTTAACAACTTTAAATGACTTTTATTCAGTTTAGACTTTGGATTTCTTAATCAGATAATATTTAAGTCACCTATGGTGACTATTTTTCTCTATTTTTTTTCATTTTACTAGTGGGTAAAATATTGCATGTAATGCTGTGTTTGCTGTGTAGATTAAGGCGGGTGTATGCAGATAACTGCTTTATAAAGTTAAAGTGAGTTATTTACAGTAATTTCACTGGGTAGACAGTTTAGGTCGGTGTCTAGCTGGGATAATTTCTTTTGACTATAATAGCCTGAATGATTGATATATTATTAATAACAGTACTTCTCCTACTGCAGAAAAAAAAAATGGATCAGTTGTCAAAGAACGTAATGCGTTTTTGCCTAACAGTGTACTTTGAGTCACATAATTCTTATTTGGTGCATGTCTCATCTGTTGCTATGGTTGTGGGTTTGCACTGTTGTATCCGTGTGTCCAGTTTGCATTTTTATTATTCATAGGTTCATAAGTAAGTAATAGGCTACCCGTCCTTGCAGGCCATTTTAAGCCAAGCCAATTTCACTTTTTGTGCTCAAAGTAACCTATACCATTTGGTTATAGATTGACCTTATCCATCCCATCGTTGACAATTATGTATCACCTCTAATATGAATAAATGGGATCATACCATAGATAATCCTAGGGGACCTATGCATGGTATAAAGCATTTAGGAGCTGCAGGGGTCCATTAGTAGAACAAGTGGGCAGTCCTGGGGTACATATTCTGTTTCCCATCCATAGATCTATATTGCACTACAGTATGTAAAGGGATTAATTATGCTTTATTTGGATGGGGAGTCTGTTCCACAGCAGCAGTAACTTCTGTCCCTCCAAACCATTCTGTTGATATTTCAGAAGAGGTTCAGATCCCTAGACCAAATATTTATGATGCCATTTGACTTGCTGATGTACAGTAAGCCCATTAGTACTGGGTTGGAGGATGCCTTGTATGCTGGATGCGGGTCACCTCATATTATTCTGTAGGGTATTGAGTATAGTGACCGAAGTTTGAATCAGTCCACGTAGGACATGTTTAGATGTCAAGCTAATTTAGCTGCCCTGCAAGATGCCTGCAAAGGGCATATTATATTCAAAGATGGTCCAGTAAAAGATGAATAAAGTTGACTATAACATTAATGTTGTTGAGGCTGACATGAACTGTACTAAGTTTATTTATTTTATTTTTATTTTACATTTGTTGACCGGGCTAGTCCAACTGGATACATGGAACTATTGCGATCTAATAGGATCACTTAAGTCTGATGTGGCATTGATGTTACTAGGTTTGGAATTAACAATGAGGTCCAGCACAATGGTTGAAAAACTAGAACCTATTTATTGAGGTAGTATAAGAAACAAAAGGCCAATGTCAAACTTAATGATATCTTGTCTTCTACCTGTTTATTTTTTTTTCATAGGGGGACAATATTAGGTTCCCGCTTTAGCCATTATAAATGTAAGGTTCCGCCTACACTTCAGCAGTCCACTGTATTTGGAAATAGGGTTAAGGGATGTGTTCCTTGTGGACATTGTTCCACCTGTCCCTACATATTTAAAACCAAAACATTCACCAGTTTGAACACCCCCAATGTCTGCGACATTTTATGTTTTGGAAATTGCAGCAGTGAATGGATTGTGTATTTGGCTACCTGTTCCTGTTCGGCATTTTATGCTGGATAAACATCTAGAACACTGAGGCTTTGGATTTCTGAATACCTCAGTGAGATCAGGAACAGGAGAGCCACTAATGCTTTGTTTAAGCACACTTTGGCCCATAAGACGTAGATTTACATTTACTGTGATTGATAGGATCCAGGGTTTTAATTTTTCTAAAGTTGGTTGATGCCGAAACCGGTTTGCTTTTTGTTTCTTATGCTACCGCAATAAATAGTTTCTAGTTTCTGACCCATTGTGCTGGACTTCTTTTTATGATGTCCTTCAAGAATGCAACTGCAGTCATAACATGTGGGTTGTCCTGCCTCAGGCAGCCCTCAGTCGGCCGGATTCCAAAGTCTGGGTCCGACGTCGGCTGATGTCGCATTTCTCTTCGACGTCAGAGCAGCTGGAGTACATAAGCATCAGCCGACGCCATTTTCTCCAGTCTTTCTTGCCACGCGGTGCCCGAAGCAGAAGCAGTTCGCAAGTGCCGGTTGGTCAGCTCCTGTATTCTATGATACCGAAGTCATCAAAAAAGCTAAGTACCCCGTTGGGGACCTTTTCTTGCCTCAGCCGATGTCAGAAATTACTGAAAAAGTTAACAATTGTCTTTCTTGTGGTAAACAAATACCTCATAAGGATTTCCACTCTTACTGTCTCCCTTGCCTGGGCCCAGACCACGACGTCTCGGCCTGTGTAGCCTGTGCTCGCTTCAACAAGCGCACTCTCAGGCGCCGGGCGGAGTTCGCTGAAGATTTTTTCAGTGATAATTTTGCTTACACCATGCCGTCGGATCTTCCGACATCGCAAACTCCCAAAAAGCGAAAAGACCGGGACCGACATCCTCGGCCCGCGTCTACCACCGACTCCACACCAAAACCTAGCGCGAGTGCTCCGGTTCCCTCTGAGACGGTCTCTCCACCGCTCCGAACCGGAGACACCGCATTACCGACGACTCCGATTCCAGACATTACTCCGACGCCAGTTATAGATTTTCCTCCGGATACGAAACCAAGGAAATGCCGAGACCATTGCTGTAGACAAGGTCACTCCTGCACGTGGAGCTGCCAGGCCCCCTATGGCCATGTCTATTAAGGCCTACACTAGGGCTAAGGCAGCCAGCAAAACAAAGCATATTACTTCTAAATCCTTACCTCAGCCGACTCCAGAGACACAAATTATGTCCATGGCTGCTGATTTAATTTCCATGATTAGAGGTTCACAGGCCCATCCTGAGAGAGGATCCCAGCCTCCTCCTGATAAAAGGCCCCGGGTAGAACCCTCTGACCCTACTCCTTCAGATGACGATTCTGAGGGCTCTGTCCACTCTGATGGCCAGGAAGAGCTCTTTCAGACCTATGAGGACTCGGATGCTGAAGATTCCATCCCCTCGGCCTCCCCTCCTGAGGATATTTCTTTTGGGGAAGTTCTGCACACCATGAGGGAACATTTCAAGTGGCAAGGTCAGGAATTTTCTGATTCTAGGAAACGCCTTAGGACTTTCCTTAAGAAGCCTCAGCACAGGCCCTTAGCTATTCCTCCTGTACTTGATGTTCTGGATGATTTGTATTCTGACTCTAGTGCTACCCCTGATTCTCTTCCTCCTGCTCCAGCCAAGCCATACAGGTATTACAGGGTCCCAGAAACTCATTCCCATTTATTCAGGGCCCATACTGCTGATTTGGAAACTATTTCACAGGGGCCTAAAGGAGTTTCAGCCTCCACCTCAAAAAATCCTTTGCCCTCCAACTAGGGTTGCCAGCTGTCCGGTTTTTGACCGAACTGTCCGGTTTTCAGACAAATTGTCCAGTTAAAAAAATTCTAAGTCCGGTTTTTTTTTTAGAGCCAGAGAGAGGAAGTAAATGTATCCAGCTTCCAGGGGCCGATAGCTGCAACTACTACACACTACACAACAATGAAATGCTTTTAACTTCCTGCTTAACTTCCAGTAGTACAGGTACAGACAGTACATACATTAACACTTAACTTACAAATGTAAATACAAATGGACAAATTTTATTTCTGCTAATTCCAGTGGCAGTACTAATCACTGGAAGAGGAATTTCCGCGATTCTTCTTATATTGGGAAAACGGGTATTTCTTTATCAATGCAATTACCAAAAAATTAGCAATGGACAATAGAAATCTTATAGCAAGATTTTATATAATACTGCTAGCAATTAACACGCCCTGATTTGTATTATCCTCACATACTATGTTGAAAAAATGGTGCTAGCTGCATGTGATTTCTTTTTTTCCTCGTGCATCTTTCTTAGATCTTGTAGGAAGTTACCTGTTTTAAACCCGCAACTTTGATGATATAAAAACATTAATGTCAACTGACCCCCACACAATACAGGCAGCCAGGACTGAAACTTTCTAATCCAAGCAAGCGGGAAAAATGTTACATCTTCAATACTGGTACTTACATCTGCAGCAGCCTAGCAGTGCAATTAGTGCCGCTGTTCTTCTTTTCTCCCCCTTTATGGTCAAGTCAGTCATCATCAAAGGTGGTCAGCTGATGTCACTGTGATGTCTGAAAAAAATAGGTAGATGGGGCGGAGAGGGGGGGGGTGGGGGGAGGTGGTGTTGTGTGTGAGGGGTGCGTGACTTTTGTCCAGTTTCAGAAACCCAACCCTACCTGTAGCCTCCAACAGGGAAGCTAGGTCATTAGAGAGATGGGGCAAAAAGGTTTACACATCCACTACCTTATCTATGAGAGCTTTAAATTGCCTTTTTCATATGTTACAATATCAGGATTATCTGTTAGAAGACTTACAAAAAACATTAGCCACTTCTGATCCTTTAGACAGGAAGACTTTGGAGGAAGCTGTACATAACACTCAGCAAGTAAGCAATCACTTCCTGCAGTGTGGATATGATGCACTGGAAGCTTCATGTAGGGCAGCTATGACAGGGGCAGTCATTCATAGACATGCTTGGTTAAAAGATCAACCTCTACCAGATCATGTTAAAGCAAAACTTCTGGATGCACCTTTGGAAAAGAACAAGCTTTTTGGTGCAAATGCTAAGGATGTGTTAAAGACCATCAAAGAAAAAGCAAACTCAGTTCAGACTGTGAAAGATTTCCTCCAGGTTCAACCCCCCAGATTCAGTAGGAATTGGCCTTCAAAAAACTGGTCCTTTACTAATCCAGAAAAGTATCAAAGGGGTAAGAACAGACATGGCCGAGGAAGAGGCCAATACAGAGGCCCTTACAGGGGACGACAATGGCAGCCAGGAAACCAAAGAAGTGACGCAGGGGTTTCACCTGCCCCACAACCACAATCTCAATGACTTTCCTCTATCACCGCCTACCAGGGAACAACTAGAAGCTCCCTTGGGCGGGAAATTATCTCTGTTTGCAGAAAACTGGCACAGACTGACAAAAGGACAAATAGATTTTGGACATTATAGACCGAGGGTACAGGTTTCATTTTCATACCTTACCAAGAAAACAAGGCATGCCAAACCTTCCACAAAATCAGAGGGCAGAGGCTATCAAGCAAATCACTCTGCTGACTCGGATGAAAGCAATAGAAAGAGTTCCACAACAAGAACAAGACCAGGGGTTTTACTCAAGACGGTTCCTTGTTCCAAGAAAAGAATCTCAGTGGAGACCAATACTGGACTTGTCCGCATTAAACACCTTTCTCATAGTACCAAAGTTCAAAATGCTGACTCTACAGCAACTCCTTCCCATGCTGGGCAAGGGTCGGCTGATTACTCTGGACCTCAAGGAGGCATACCTGCATGTCCCTATCAGACACAGCTGCAGAAGATACCTCAGATTTCTTGCAGGGCCAGAGCATTATCAATTCTCAGCATTGCCATTTGACTTATCTACTGCGCCCAGAGTATTTACAAAATGCCTGGCTTCAGTAATTGCTCATTGCAGGCTCCAGGGTATACAAATTTACCCGTACCTGGACGACTGCCTCATACAAGCGGACGACAAATTGATGTTGACAAAAAACCTGGATTATGTCACACGATTACTTGAAGCTCTGGGATACACAGTCATCTTCCAAAAGTCAAGACTGCAGCCATCCCAGCAAATAATCTTCTTAGGAGCCAAACTAGACACAGCCTCTCAGATGGCTTACCTGACAGAAGACAAGCAAGAGAAGTTAACTCATTATTTCAGAGGTTTAGCAAAACTCACCCAGATGACTGCAAGGAGATTCCTACAGGCCCTGGGTTACATGGCATCTTGCATTCCCCTGGTTCCATTAGCAAGACTACACATGAGAAAGCTTCAATGGTACCTAAAAAGCATTTGGTCTCAACACAGCAACAACTTGGAGACAATCATACCACTCATTCCATGCCTACAAAAGGAATTCCTATGGTGGGCCTCGGTGAGCCAGGCAAACACAGGTATGTCATTCAAAAAACCACAGATAACACAGACCATGACTACAGACGCCTCAGACCTTGGATGGGGGGGCGCACATGGAAGGCAGGTGTATACAAGGACAATGGTCTCCAAAGGAAACACATCTGCATATAAACCAAAAGGAAATGCTGGCAGTGATGCATGCCATCGAGGCCTTTCAACACCAACTCCAGCAAGGCCATTTACTGATACGGACAGACAACACCACTGTGATGTGGTACATAAACAAGCAAGGGGGCACCCACTCTTACCCCCTTTGCAGACTGACAATGCAGCTTTGGGAGAAATCACTGAGCCTAAACATCCAGTTACAATCCCAGTTTGTTCCAGGAAAAGACAATGTGTTGGCAGACAGCCTAAGCAGGAATTTCACAGATCCACACGAGTGGAGGTTACATCCGAAGGCCTTCAGACAACTCATTTCGACATGGGGCAAGCCAGAAGTGGACCTATTTGCCTCTCACCTCAACCATCTTCTACCAAAATTCTGCACAAGGACATACCATCCAAAAGCTTGGAAAATAGATGCCCTCTCATTCAACTGGAACTCCCTAGCAATCTATGCATTCCCACCTCTGCCACTGATGACCTCAGTATTGCTAAAGATCAAAGCAGAGAAACCCAAGGGAATCATAATAGCTCCAGACTGGCCAAGACAACACTGGTACCCACTACTACGGAGAATATGTCACACCAGGAGGTGGGCCCTTCCTCAGTGGCCTCTACTTTTGACTCAACACAATTTCGAAACACTGCATCCAAATCTTCAGACACTGCAGCTAACAGCCTGGGAGATCCCATAAATAACTTCAGCTTATCTCTCTCCAAGGAAGTTCAGCGGATACTAACAGAGGCCCGAAGACCATCCACCAGAAAGGTTTACTTAGCAAAGTGGAAAAGATTCAGCAATTGGAATACCAGCAAGGAACATGATGCATCATTGTTGAACATCCCACTCATCTTGGAATATTTGGCAGAGATGCTAAAGAACGGCCTCTCATATTCTTCCATAAAGATACATGCATCTGCTATTTCAGCTAGATACAACACTGATCCTCCTGTTTTTTCTCACCCCTTACTAAGGCAATTCCTCAGGGGAATCAAGAACATTAAGCCACCAAGAAAGGCCCCAGTGCCAGCCTGGGACCTCAATTTTGTCTTAGAAAAACTGACTCTACCTCCATTTGAGCCAGCAGCTTCAGTTGACTTGCAATTTCTCTCATGGAAGACAGCTTTCCTTTTGGCAATTACCTCAGCAAGAAGGGTTTCGGAGCTACAGGCCCTAATGGCAATACCACCCTTTATTATTTTTCAAAGAGACAGGGTTTCATTAAGGACCAACCCTACTTTTATGCCAAAGGTGGTATCTAGGGTTTCTTTAAATCAAGCCATTCATCTGCCTGCTTTCTTCCCCTATCCTGAGAATAAGGGGGAAAGACTGTTGCATACCTTGGACATTCACAGACAACTTTGATACTACCTTGACAAAACCAAGGCCAGTAGGAAGTCTGAACAACTTTTTGTAGCTTACGCCCCTGCAGCCCAAGGAAAAGCAATTTCAAAACAGACTATTTCTAAATGGATTGGACATTGCATCAGATTCTGTTATTCCTTTCATGGAAAGACTGTTCCAGCTAATGTCAGACCACATTCCACCAGAGCTACAGCCACCTCTACAGCATTCTTAAGAGGGGGTGCCTACCAAGGACATTCTAGAAGCTGCTACATGGAGCTCCATGCATACATTCTCCAAACACTACAATCTCCCTCTATACTCCAGATCCAGAGCAGGCTTTGCTTCGGCAGTCCTGCAGGGTTTGATTGCCACACCATCTTTTCCTAGAGCATTCCTCCTCCCCAGCTAAGCTATGGTATTCTACCCACATGTTATGACTGCAGTTGCATTCTTGAAGGACATAGTACAGTTTTGTACCTACCATAAATGTAGATGTCCGATAGACATGCAACTGCAGTCGGATTTTCCCTCCCTCCATACCCCTCTATGCCTAGGGTCCACTCCTATCCCTGTTACTCTTAGCTGGGGATATCTGTTATGGTGTATTTGTTTTATTGCTCATTTATTTGTTTGGAATCCTGTTTTTGTCTTCCAATTTGATTACAGCCTTCCTTTGAGGGCACCTGGCATCTGGGGCAAGAAACACTGAAGAAAATGGCGTCGGCTGATGCTTATGTACTCCAGCCGCTCTGACGTCGGAGAGAAATGCGACATCAGCCGACGTCGGACCCAGACTTTGGAATCCGGCCGACCGAGGGCTGCCTGAGGCAGGACAACCCACATGTTATGACTGCAGTTGCATGTCTATCGGACATCTACATTTATGGTAGGTACAAAACTGTACTTTTTACCTACTGCCTGGCAGGTTTGGTCAATGCACATCCGTACGTGCGGGTGTATGTGTTCTGTACTACTTGGAATTAACAATGAACATAACTTGAGATTATTATTAGTAGAATAGCTAGGAAATTAAATAAGGGGTATTACCTGAAAACAGTTTTAAGGTATAGGTTGAACACTATATGTCTTATTACTGACAACTTTTATGAGTGTATACGTTGAACACTATATGTATTATTATTGACAACTTTTATGAGTGTATAGGTTGAACTCTATATGTATTATTACTGACAGAGTGCATTTTGTATTTATTTGTTCTATCAACTGACTACTGCGGTGTGGTGGTGTAAAGATTATAGATTGGAATTAGACTCTTTAAAGTCATTTCTGCATTTCTGATCATAGACATGTGTGGCTGTATAGTAATGAGATCTTTTTGATGAGAAAATGTTGAGGTATGTTATGCTGGTTTAGCAGCACTGCAAGATTCATGCCAAAGGACACATTATATTCAAAGATGGGCCTAATATGGGATGAATAAAGTTAGGCGACAATGTCTTTGGTCCTTGAAGTGATACCACAAGGGATAAGTTGTGTAAGATAGAAAGATTTTTTAACCATTCCAGAGATGCAGTGGTCAAAGAAGAGTCTGTTGCCAACTTACGTACCTGAGTCCATGATGACCATGTCAAATTTAAGTGAAATGTTATCTGAATGGTAAGCAGTAGTGATGTTAGATTTACCAAACGCAGCTGTACTGCATTTCTTGGTGTTGACAGTAAGCCCATGAATAATACACTAAGCATTTGTTTGATTTATCCCTTGCCAGAGAGAATGAGCATCAGATTTGGATTTGATAACCACCAAGTGTTTGCAGTCATCACCAAAGCTGGTTAGATATAGTCCCTTGATATTGGCTTTTATTTCGGAGAAGTATAGAGTAAAGAGGAGGGGGCAGGAAGGACCCCTTTGAGACACCTCTGGTGACATTTGTCTTTCTAGAGTAAATGCTGTTGACACTAACAGTTTGGGCTCTGTCAGACAATTAATTACCTATTCAGATGCCTATGTATGAGTTAATGTTTTGTTAGTAGAGTTTATCAGTGATCCCAGCATGAGGGGCAGGGTCAGAGGACCTGATAAGTTCCAGAGAAGGAACATGGACTGTATGCCACTTATCCATGGTCTCTGTAACCCTTTAAAAAAACTTAGGTATGTTGAGCAGGTGTGATCTCCCTTTTACAAAATTGAAGTGGTGTGTATCCAAGGATATAAGGTCACTTATATCAGTGTTTAGCAATTCAGTTATAGTACATTCCTTAGCCTTGAAAGTAATATTAGTGAGAGTAATAGGCCTGTAATTCCTAGGGCCAGTAGAGGACCCATGTTTATGAAAGGGTGCCACAACTGACATCCTCCATACCTTGGGGATATAACCAGTGAAAAGAATTGGGCCGAAGAGTTGATGAATGGGTTTTGTCATGTGGGAATTTACACTTCTCAAACAGCGACATCTAGGGATGCTATCAAGACCCATGGAAGTAGTATTTTTAATTTTGGTAAATGCCCAAAAGACTTAATCCAAATTGATCTCAGGAAGGGATGTAAGTCCACAGTGATCTCAGGAAGGGACTATGAAAGGAGGTGTAGGAGACAAGAGGTAAGGTGGGTCAAGTGATGCTGGAAAATAATTTGTCAACAAGAATATTGACAGTGTTCTTGGGGTGAGGGAAGAAAGTACCATTGGAAATAGGGTTAGTACAAATTGTTGGTTATGTCTAAGCTTCCTAATATAGCTGAAGAAGGCCTTATAGTTGTCCTTCAAATCAGTTTAAGCCCTATGTTTACTGCTGGTCTTACATTTCCTAATGGTGATTTTTAAAAAGTTAATGTATGGACTGGAGTTTTACCTATTAAGGATTTGACTATGGAGGGGGTAATGAGTAGGCTGGTACAACTGGAGAAAAATGTTTGTGAAGAAAACATGAAGACGATGAACACCTGTGGTGGGTACGTGGGCAATTTGTTCAAGTGCATTACCATTAACGCAGTCCATTTATGCAATATCAGTATAAGTTTGCTAGTTTATTTGTAGATAGATGAAATTAGCCATAAATAAGGTATTTAATTTATTTTTTATGTTTTTAATTGTTGAAGGTATTCTTCATGCTCAGAATGGGTCATAGATTGAGATGAGAACAATAATTGGCTATAATGTGATGATATTTTATTGAGTACAACCAGGATTTTGTCCAGTTTCAAATTTGTATCCTGTGACATCTGGTGAGACACAACAGGGTTATGGATAAGTTCAGATAGTCTGTCTCAGTTGCTAGCAGAACATCATCACCAGAAATGCAGGACCTGCTGCCAGTCCAGTGGAATCAAGTTTCTTGTATTTACACAGATGCTGATGTTATTCAGGATAAGGAAGGTCTCGGATTTTGTTGTTAGGCTTCTGTCTACCACAACTGGACACCACACAGTTTATTTCAGTATTGTTTCTTTTTCAAATTGTTCACCATACATTTGACTGTCTAGGAAGGTGTGATAAATAGCTAGCATGATGCCACTGTGTTTAGTGTTATCCAATAAGTCTAACTTTCTGTATTCTCTCAGTGAGAAGCATTTGGGACTTCTTGATCTGTACTGTTGTTTTCATGTTTCATTATTCCAGTATTTATGTAATCCAGACTAACAATTCCTTATCTGCTTAATCCTGCAAAACCTGTTTTCGCTTTTCATCATGTTGGTACACTGTCCTAAGGTTAAATTTGCACACATTTTATTACTACAAAAAGCTGTTGATCATCAAAGATAATGTCTTCTCTGTATTGTGTGTGCAACAATGTGCAAGGGTAAGCAGTTTGCCTCCCCTGCTTGCTCTACAAACCTGCCAAACATCATAGATGTTGTACTTTCTTACTGTACTGTTGGTGGACTGCACTAAGATGAACAGTTTGCTGTCCCTGCATACATTATGTAACTGTACATTTGCCAAACATTCCACATAAAGTACTTTTATTATGCTACTGGACCGCTATACTAAGATGAAGAGTCTGCTGTACTTGCATGCAGTGCATTAATGTAAACTTGCTGAATGCCACAGATTTTGCACTTGTGCTAGTATACTGTGTTAATTACAACAGCTTTCTGATATTGCGTACACTGCATTAATGTGAAAGCTCTTTCAGTGTCAGAGATATTGTCCTGTCATACAGGTGTTTGCATGCTTGCTGTCTCAGGCATGATATTATACTGGTTTGTTTTACCGTGAAGGTTTACCTGTAGGTGATCCCTGCCAGTATGGAAGGTAACAAACTCTCCTAGATTGGGATGGATTACAGCAAGTGCCTAAGCCGTGCCACAGCAGTCCTCATCTCCTAAACAATGGGAAGTGTTTATAGAGTTTACATTTACTGTTTAGTTACCTATTCCTAAGTTTGTGTAGTCCAGCTGCCTTCACTTTACTTTACTTTATTATACCATTTGACTAATGGGACCATCTATGCCAGTGGCCACAGACAGAAGTGATTCATTTCCTTATGTTATTCCTTGTTTATTGGGTCATTAATTAATTGTTTTTTTCCTAATCTCATTCTACAGCTTCCTTTTATTTAAGTAAAACCATCCCATTTAGTGATAATGTAGTCAGTTTTCCTTAACCATCCCTCTACACCTGTCCCTGTCTAACGTATTAACTTATTGTGTGTATTTTGTGTGTCTGTTTGTGCTGTCTGGCTTTTCATTTACCAGTTATTTAACATTTGTTTATCGGGAAAGCTCGACTTGGAACAAAGCCAATTTCCAGTGGTAGCCCAGGGAGAAATGCTCCAGACATATGTCTTTGTATCGTGGGAGGAAACTGGAGTACCTAGAGAAAGCCCACACGAATGCAGGGAGGACATGCAGACTCCACAGAGAAGGCACTCCAGCTGAGAATCAAACCGGAGAACCTCTTGCTGTGAGGCGACAATGCTACCGCTGCACCACTGCGCCATTATGATCTATATAATAGCACTGCTTCCATCTTGTCTTCTTAGTTTGTATTATTTGCTGCTAATACCTTTTCCCACAGCTCTAGCTATCTGTTTAATATATTAAAGAAAGGTGATTCCATATGACACTTAGGAAAGTACATGAAGTAAACATGATGCTAACTCATTTCATTTTAAAGACTACCATCTGATACATGCAAAGTATTTTTTCTAGTATTTGTAAATGACTAAAATGAGAGACATTTCATCTTTTTCAGTCATTGTGTCACTTAAAGCAGTATTCCTGATACAGAGGATTCTAGATGTTGTTGTTGAAGACAATTGCCCTCAGTTTGAGAGTCGGGCATTTCATAAATTTATACAGCAAGGGTAGTTCAAACATAGTACAAGGCCACAATGTGCACATTCCATTGACTAAGTAGAACCCTGACAGTTAAAACAACATCTGAAAATGAGGTAGGAGGGTCTATATTAGATAAACGAAAGTTTATCTTACCGAACGCTAACATGAGCGAATATCCCGGAGCCCAAAACCGGAATTGCAAGATCGCAGTACAGTGAAGATGGGAATATTTGCCCTTTCCTCACTGTAATGCAGTCTTGGAGTTGGAATATATATTTAGTGGGGGGTGTGGGGGGCACAGCCCCCCACAATTGCAGTTTCGAGTTCCGGGATTTTTGATAATGTCAACATTCGGTAAGATAAACTTTAGTTTATCTACTATAGACCCAGGTAGGACTTCAAGGCAAAACTCTTGCATAGCTTTGTCCTGCTACAACCCTTTTTGTTATTACCTTTGTAAATGTTGATAGGGAGTAAAACTCAATGTGAGATTACGTGAAATGTCCAAACATCTTTGAAGAAGCTCAGCAAAAGCAAAAGGTTCACGTTGACAAAACAGACAAGAGCATAACCTCGGCTTCATCCGGGGAATGTAGAATGATGAGCATTTAGGGTAGCAAGTACATCTTACATTGTTGAGAACAAAGAACGACATTGTAGAATGCACATTTTTTAAGAAAATACTAATTTCTTTTAAAAATATGGAAGCTTCAGCAACTAGATATAAATGAGGAATTCTGGGAAATGACACAAGAGTCACATATACAGACTTTTCCACCTTTGCAGGATTATTGCAGACATGACATTGTACCAGACCATGTCCATCAAACCCCTTCTGATCACGATGCTGTGATACATCCTAAGGTGACTAAGCTGAATATGATAGTGACTGCCAGACATAGCTTTAAACAACTAGATCTGAAAGAATAATCAATGCCTAAAATCAGAAATTCTAAAATATGTAATAACTTGGACTGATAAATTGTAGCTGCTGCTTCTTCTTCTTCTTTCGGCTAATATGTAAATATCAAATGTTTAAACACCAATGTTAGGTTTTCATAAACATAGTCCAAGTAACATTCATTATGTAGTATAGTTTACTTACGTTTTGTCCAGTGTAAGTTTTAGCTCAAATGTGAGAGATATATGTAGATATATATATTTATATATATAGATAGGTATAGATATATGTAGATGGGTGTAGCTGCACACACACACACACACACACACACACACATATATATATATATATATATATATATATATATATATATATATATATATATATATATATATATATACATAGAGAGAGAGAGAGAGAGAGATCAGCGCCACATTAAAATTTAAATACCCTAAAATCTAAGTCTTAATGCATCCAGTATGCCACAAGATACTTCATTTTTTTAATTTGCTGCCATATTTATAAAATGGCCAGAAACATCCAGATTGTTCCTGTTTGTCTTTATTAAAATACCTGACTGGTGGTCAGTGCAATATATAAAATAACCCAACAGTATAACAATGTATGTTTAATGCTTAAAATGTGCTTTGTAATTTTGCATTTTAAGAATAAATACATATCTTTTGCTAAGGTACCAGTGTTAACTTTCACACGACACAGTTCAGCAGAGAATAACAATCTCCTTTATTGCAAAGAAAGGCACATTCATAGGACACTAAGAATTCAATGTCCTGTGTCCTCAAGCAAGGGATTCATACATTCTTTATACCTTTTTCTGATTAAAAGCAACATTATTGTATCAATCTTAACGCAACCACTGACCAATTAAAATGAACAGCGCAGCATTAATTTCTGCTAATTACGGTCTCCTGACTCATTGTTTATGACTTTCCATATCAGGCATGAGTTCCAGTTCCATAAAAGAACATTCTATAAAGAACAGAACTTTCTACACTTCACCATGCTAACATTTTTCATATTTAGCAAGAAGTACATCATCAGATGTATACTAAAAAAAATCTTATAATGAAAACATATTAAAGTCAAATACGCACTCTTAACATTTTCTCTTATATGTATGCCTTACCCTTCACATTCCTCCATCTGATGCTGTAAAGCATCACTCAATTCATACATTTCTTTTATGACTGCACAATGTTTACAGGCTCTCAGATGAGCGGATACTTTTTCACTTGCTACCAGATACTCTTCACATGCAGTTTCCTTCTGTCCCAGACACCAACAATTTTTATACAGTTGTTTCAAAAGTATAATCTTTTTAGTAATAAAAGCATGCCTATATATATTGATGGAATACAAACACAGTCTGAATATTTAAAACAATTTAAAGTTGTAGGCTTTCCATTTCCACTTTTGCTTTCACATTCCCTCCTTCTATATATTGTCAGAGTCTACTAAAATCTTGCACTACTTTATTTTCATCCTCTAATGTACTATGACTTTTATCTGATGTCGTCAATGGCATTGATTTAACCTGATTCATTTATAAATTGACAATCTTTCTGGATTCTAATGGCTTTAAAGTTCAAGCTTATAACTGGAGTAAAATAAGGCCTAATAATAAGATTGATATAGCTGTGAGCATAAAGAACTTCAAAATCCCTCCTCCCCACTTGGAACAAAGATTAGTTAATCACAACCACTCTGAACTCCCAGCTTCTTTAGCATGTGAAAGTTCAGCAGCTTTTTGAGTTATTTCAAGGTAACTGTGAATGGCACAAGTATTATTAGTCATAAACTAGCAGCAGTCCATTCTGATGAATGTGCATGCACCCCCTTTAGAAGTGATGGTGTAATCAAGTACCATTCGGCTCTGTGGCACCACACTGTGCATGGCAGTCATCTCTTGAGCAATCAAATTAATGGACTCAAAGGTGTAGTTACTTAAAATTTCTAAAAAATGAGGCAACTTTCTCATCTCCCAAATGTATTGATTTATTTGCATTTGTTTTGTGGGATAGTCCAATGGGGCTAGGAGTGCCCTTTTTTAGTGGAAGCCTGCGAAGAAAAGCTCCACATATTTTATATATGTACATTGATGAGATAAAGTTACATAATGACTGTTAACAGATTCAAGTTACTAGTAAGCAACATTATACAAAATACAAAAATAACAAAGATTTACATCCAGGTACAATATATACATGTTGATATATAATTAGAATTACACTTTCTTTTCTTTAAATTTCGTCTTGTAGCTGAGGATGCGTAAAATAGATTTGACTGCCCTATAAGCAGGTATGATTCGTGCTCCATAAATGATCCCATTATCAGGATCCATGTGAGCAAGACCTTTAAAAGCAGTCTTTTGAACAGTATTATGATAAACCGAGAAGGCATCTATTTTTCCAACAGGGTTCAGAATGTCTTTAATGTCTATCTTGGGAGGAGCTTAATGAATTTTTCCTTCAGGTAAAACTGCTGTATGTTGCATTGCTTTGTAATACAGCCTATTTAACAATAACCAGACCAGTATATGCAGATATGCTTGATCTCAGCAAATAAAAAAGTATTCATGAAATGCTGCCATACCGTTCCCTCTAGCCTTATCATAAATTCTCTAAGTGAAGTTGCAGACACTGTTTCTCCCAGCAAAAGGTCTTCCCTTTTTACAATAGCAAGCTTGTCCTTTAGCAATCAGTGATAGTAAAAGCAGTATTACTGTAAAGAGGATAGAAGCATGTTTAGCCTTTTGATTTTTAATGAGGAAAATTGTACAAACTGCAGTATCAAGCTTTATTTCAGTCACTGGTCTAGGAATTAGATATCGAGTTTATGGACACAAACCCTGCAGTCACTAATACTCAGATTTTGTGCATAGGTATTCAAGGCAGCAGAAAAAGTATTAAATCTAGGATGCCATTCAGGTGTTCTTGATGTGATTTCAACCAAATGCTTGTCCCTATTCTTAGTTGTTGTTGTGTCTTTTGGCTTTTCCCGGTTAGGGGTCACCACAGCGGAACTCCGGTCCGCTAATGATTAGCAGTAGATTTTTACGTGCCGAGTTGCCGGCCCTGACGCACAACCTTCAATGAAGGTACGCCCATTCACACATGTCTCCCCACAGAAGACGCTCTAGCTGAGAATCAAACAGGACGACTTCTTACTGTGAGGCGACAACGCTACCGCAGCACCACCACCGCATTTGTCCCTATTCTTAGTAATGTGTGCATATCTATTAAAAATGGTCAAGCAGTTACAGTTCCAATGATTGCAGGTAATGATATACTCATGGCTCTGGATGGCAAATGCAAGAGAAATAAGATAATGATGAAAATCACAAAAGCTGTCCCAAGGGATAGATCCATAATGAAAATGAGCATGTTGGGGTTGGAGAGGGTTTTGAAGAAAATGCAAACATGGATATTGAGCTGTTTGTTCATAGTCCATGCAAAATTGATCACCAAATAATCTCCAACCAAAAACATCAGACTGCAAATGACTTTGCAAATGAATTCTGTTGGATGCCACATTGTTTTTGTCTATGTCAAAAAGATGCAATGAATCACTGATGATGTATCCAGAAGCAAGAAAAAACACTGGTGATTTTGAAGAAGAGTCAGTAAAATTTACTTAAGGCCAGGATAAAGTAACAGAGTTACATGATTTCATGTCTGTGTCTGGTACAGAGGTTGACTCAGCTACATTCTCTTTTGCATTGAATCTGAATGGCAAGCGATTCTTAGTCAGTTCCATATTGGGTCCTGGTGGAAAAAAGTCATTGGCTGTCACTTCCAGATGTAATGGTGTCCCTGTTTTTTTGCCTGGTTCACATGGAATGACAACAGCAGAGTCTTGGTTGCACTCATCATGAGAGAGAGTCTCCTTGACATGCATCACATGGATCCAGGTAGGGAGGCCTTCACAATGGATGGCAATGGCACTTGTGAGCAAATCCAAGTTGGGTTCCTTCCATCCAAAGTACATGAAAAATGTATTCAGAAACAATCGCTAGACTGTCTCCTGCAGGAAGAACTATTATTCACTGCACAAAATAGCTTCCATCCTTTCCATAGTACTAGCACTGCCATTCTAACCTATATAGATACTATCAATAAAGCTAGAAATAATGTCAAACTAGTCTGTTCCTTATTTCTAGACTTGTTTAAAACTTTCAACACAGTCTGTCACAACAAACTTCTACTTCAAATGTCCTCTCTAGGTCTTTCACAGACCACCCTTCTGTGGTTCAAAAGCTACTTGTCCAATAGGTATGTCAGTAAAATGGCACTCCATGCTGTCTCCTTACCTCCCAGTCACCACTGGTGTACCACAAGGCTCTATCCTTTGTCCCCTCCTCTTTCACATTTTCACCAGCACCCTTTATACTTCCAAACATCATGTCACCCTAATACAATACACAGATGATTCCACTCTCTTTCGCACATCTGACAAACTGGTACTCCTCCAAAATTACTCACAAAGCTTTAACAGCCACTGAAACATGGCTTCGTAACTCACAACTCATGCTCAACCCAAAAAAGACCAAAGTTCTACTTTTTTCCCCAATTCCCTCTCATGAAAAAACTAAATTTAAAGTCCTTTCTCTTGATAATACAACCATTGAAGTTGCTTCTCATAGGAAACTATTAGGGGTGATAGTGGATGATAATCTTGCATTCAACCTGTATGTACAAAACTGCATAAGAAAAAAATAGGGATGCTTTACAGAGCCCAAGACATTCTCACCAGTACAGCTAAAACTACGCTTGCCACTACTTATCTCCTCCCCTGCTTCTTTATGGTGCTCTCATCCTTACTGACTTCCAGGCTTCACTAAAATTAAAACTTCAACAATGCTATAAGAAAGTTGCAAAATTTGCAGCATATACCTCTTTCAGAACCCACCACTGTATATCGCTGAAAAGCATAAGTTGGTTAGAACTGCCACATCAACTAACATATGTACAATTTCTTACCACCTATAAATTTATTCAGCATCCATCTGCCTGTCCAGCACTAAAAAAGATTCTGTACAACTATGTTCCCAGTCAGTCATTACAATCCAGTGACTAAAAATCCTGTCCGTCTACAAACCTAGCAAATCTGCTGTATATTGTCTGTACTTGTACAAGGTTGCTAAGGCCTGGAACTCCTTACCTCTATCCATCAGGTCTATACCCTCCCTCCTATCTTTCAAAACCACTCTGAAAGACTTCCTAGCTGAAAGCTGGCTTTGTTCTTTCTCAAAACTAGGATAAACTATACCCTAAGTGTGAACAAATACCTTTTCATTCCTTATACCTCCTAACTTTCCCCTTCTTCACTAACCTCCATACTGATATCTAATCCTCTTTCCAGAATTTCCCTCTAAATATACCATAAGCCTGTATTTCCCTCACTTCATATAGCAATTCCTATTTGTATTAGACTAACTTACCTTTAATTTCTCTACACACTGTCTAAAATCTCTCTAAATATTCCATGATTGTCATATAACGTGTATCGATTCTTAGTCATTGTTTTTATATTATGTCTAATTGTTATAATTATTTAAATTGCAGATTTTTTTTATTTTATTTTTTGAAGATTGTACAATTATTGTTCCTAAAATGTTCTCTAATAATTTGGGGCTTTTCTTCCCGGGCTTCTACCCAACTGGACATTCCTGGTAATCAAATGTCAATCAGTCAATCAATGAATAAATTAATAAATAAATAAACAAATTTCTACGTTGTGTTAATAATCGTAATGCTACTGTATTTCTTTCACTACAAAACAATAAAAATCTCTTAGAATAATCTGGCAATCCAAGTGCAAGAGGGTTTAATTAAGAGTTGTATTTTCAATTGTGCAAAAACATGCACATGACAGTCTTCCAGGGTAAAGGTTCAGTGGTATCTTTTTTAAATACTTCTAATAAAGGTTTCATTATTTCTGCATAATTAGAAATCCATTGTCAGCAGCAACCTGTCAATCCGAAGAAATCTTGCAACTGTTTTAATGTAGTAGGACATGGTGAAGTTTGTATCATAGCAATGCATGAAGATAAAATTTGTTTGGTACCTTCTGATATAAGATGTTCCAAGTGTTGAAGCTGCAATTTCCATAACTTCAGTTAATCTTTCTTAACCTTAAATCCTAACTTTTGTTAACTTTGTCAGAAGAAAAATAATATCCTGTTTGCAGTCATTTTGGGTTTTTTGAAGCTAAAAATAAATCCTCTACATACTGGATTGGAGTAGAACCACAAGGAAATTTAATGGTGTCCAACTTTCTTTTATTTCTGTAGAGAAAAAACTGCATAATTCTACATTTCCCTTCAATAATCTAGTCCAAGTAAGCTGTCACCTCTATATTTAAATGCAAACAGATCTTAGCTGTCTGGATGTACAGGAATAGAAAAGAAAACAGAAAAAAATGTCTATCACTGAGAAGGTGGTAGCATCTGATGGAATAGAACTTAGTGTTATTACAGAATTAGGGACTACTGGAAAAGTTGGTACTCCTGCTGCATTCACTGCTCATAAATATTGTACAAATCAATATTTATTTTCCCCTGGCTTCTTAACTGGTGAAATAGTAATGCTTCAGGGACTTCAAGTTGAGACAATGATACCTTGCTGTAACAAGGCAGAAATAACAGGTTTGAGTCCTTATTCTGCTTCTTTTGACAGTGGATATTGAACTGCCATAGGCAGGTACTCACAGGGTTTCAGTGTTATATTCACAGTTTCAGTATCTTTTATGAGCACTGTCTCATTTTCATGGTAGTCCAGAGCTGCGAAAGAATTACTTTTAAATCCTCCATGCCAACATTTTCTGCATCTTGTTCTGATATCAGAATAACAAAAAGGGCATCTTCATCTGTACAGATGTTATTTGACTATAATTCTAAGGGTTTACTAGGAATATCTAGAAAAAGCTGCAGTGGTACAGCAGTAGTATTGTTGCCTCACAGCAAGAGGTTCTCCTGTTCGATTCACGGCTGGAGTGCCTTCTGTGTGGAGTCTGCATGTCCTCCCCGCGGTCGAGTGGCCTCCGAAAGGCATGCGTGAATGGGTGTGCCTTCGCTGAAGGCTGGGCATCGGGCTGGCAACTCAGCACCAAAAAAAATCTACTGCCAATCATTAGCAGACTGGAGTTCTGCTGCGGCCACCCCTAACCAGGAAAATGCCGAAAAGACAAACAAACTAGGAATATCTAGAAATACGGTTCATCTTAATTTAAATAATGAATCTCTACCTAAACAGGGGCAGAATTTCTTACAATAAAAGGAGGCTGTTCTTTTAACAGATCACTTTAAATGGCAATGGGTTTTGTTTCTAGATAGTTTAAAGGGACTCCAGACATTCCCACCCCCAAACTGTGTGTTAAAAAAGTGGAAGGTATGTAATTGTAGATCTGGCAGATCCGGTATTGATGAGAAATTGGATAGATTCATTTTACACTGTAATACTAACAAAAGGACCATCCTGGTCAGTCAGTACCAAGGGAAATAATTCCGGTTCCTGCTCATGGCTGTCCTACTGGTTTTATTGCTTACAACACTTGTAGCTGCCAAGCAGGTTTCCATACGGGAGGATTTCTTTCAGCTTACTGTGATACCTGGACATTTGGCAAATTTGTTTTCTGTACAGACATTAGACATTCATTTTGCCAGTGTCCAGAGTGACCACATTTAAAGCAAGTATTTAAACATGGTATACCTGGCAGTGACTGTGGTGATGCAGGGAGGATATTGTCCTTGGGGGTTGTGTTTGGAAATTTTGGAATCTGCCTCCTCCTCCAAGATTTCTTCTTTCACTTCCCTGTCCCAGTGAGTCACTATCAAATTGTTGGAACTGAATATTAGCTTTTTTCTATTGTTCCTTTTCTTCCCTAAATACATTGTCTGTCACATATTGTGCTTGATTCTCACTTTCATGAATGCCCAAACCTCACCATTTTAAACAATTTGTTTTTAATTTTCTCTTGTACGAGAGGTAACAAGCCCTCTACAAAAGCTGCTGACGACCTGTTAACTGCTGCACCTTCTGCGGGTTTTGGATATCCAGAAAAGGCTTCAAATATATTCATCATGCACTGCAACTATGTGTAGATAGATTCATTTTCCTTGTGCACAATAACTATGATTTTTGCACATTTAGGGGTTGGGGCCATGCTGTGGTTCTTTTAACAGGTTATTCCTAGCAGTGATAAATCCATCATCTCCGCGTTTTGGGATGTTATCGCTCGCCTATATTCAAATTTTCCCATATTTTTCTGAAAATTTCAAGGGTTATAGAAACTTTTAATACTGATCTCAAGTCTTCAATAGTTGGATTTTGTAGTTGCACATGTCCTATGATCTTTGCTTATTTAGTGGTATGTGTCCATATAAGTGGTAGAGAATCTATACTGGTTTGAAAACTGACTGCAGTCCACGGCAGACATACTACTGTTATGGCAGGTTTAGCCTTGCATCTCTAGCTACTTCTGGATTTGATAGTTTTTACAATGGATGCATCTGTGTAGGAGGTACATCAAAGTCAGTGGAAGAATCAGAATCTATTTTTCCCTCTTTATTTTGTTTGGCAGGTGATATCCACTGATATTTCTCCCCATATGTAACAATTGAAAACTGGGTAGTAATTTGCTTAATCTTTTCAAAGTGGCAGTTTTTGGTGAGGAACTTTAATTAGGAATTTTTTTATTTTCACACATACTTAACACTAGTTCTGTATTTATATTTATGATACATTTCTTTCCCCTTGCTGGCTATTTGCATTAATATTTGATCAGATGATGTAACAGTAGGTACTGAGTCTCACTGTTGATCAAATCTAGTAATGTTAAGTTGTCCATCTCGCCTTCCTTCTTGCCGTTTGGGTTCAGAGCCAATCCTCGGCTATGACTCGGCCATTGTCTATAGCTCGAGAGCTGTTTACTGGCTCGAGGCTACCCCTTATCCCAGAATGCCCAGCATCAGCTACCCAGATCTTGTTTACCGCTTCAGCTGCAAGGTTGCTTCCTTACTGGCTCAGGCTTAGTATAATCTTTTTTCTATTATATATTGTTGTTTATTCTTGAAAGTTTATCAAGTATTTGTCTATTTTTTTGTCAAGATAATATTCCTTTATCCCTTATTGCATTCTTGTGTATTTTAGCTTGTTAGCCATCATTCCATAACTCTCAGGCCTTCTGTTCCCTTGAGCTCATTTAAATTAGATAGTCCCCCCCAATGATAGCCATTTAAATTAGAGGCTTTCCTTCTATTCCTTAACTGTAAAAAAAAAAAAAAAAAAAAAAAGGTCTATTTGTTCTTGTTTTTTGTAGTATAGGTTTTCATTATTGTTGTTGTGGTTGTTGTTACTATAATGTCTAAAGATACCAAGGTATCTGGCTTCAAAAAGTGTGACTCATGCTGTCAGAAAATGTCTCTGACAGATGGGCACACTAGTTGTGTATATTGTTTGGGCGCTGTTCACCTGTTGGACTCCTGTTCTATATGTCACGCTTTTAATCCAAGGGTCCTACAGGAGCGCAAAAACAAATTAATCCTTCAGGGATTATTGAAGCCTCAGGATTCTCCGGCTAAAAGTACTTAGCCAGCGAAATCCCCTAAGTCTGTCAAGCCATCGGCTCCACCTTCAGAGCCAACTCCTTTACTTGATCAACCAAGTATATTGGTACCAGCTGGCACAGACAAGACTACTCCTCCATCGGCTCCATCTGCTATTTCAGAGCCATCTTGGAGCCATAAGAGACTGAGGTCTCCATCCTTGGAGTCCATCCACTCGGCACCTCAGTCACCTTTGTTACAGAGTGAACGTAGCCATCATTCTTCTCACTCCTCTTGATCTTCTAGATTATCGGATCATGATGCGGAGAGAGTAGTAAGTAGGTTGCTTAAGTAACAGGCACTGGGAAATTCTGTCCAACCCACCTCAACAGGTATGGGCTCCAACTGCCTCTATTTCTATTACTCCTCCAACTACATTTAGCTCAGAGCTGGAGACCATGGATCCGCAGGTAGTAGAACCATTGGCGCTGATCATCATCTCTCCTTTGGTTCCGATGTCGGCTCAGATTACCTCAATTGTACCTTCTATCGAGGGATCTGGGTGCCGAGGCTCTCTCGTTGGCTCCAAGGGGGGAAGTGGCATCAGACCCTTGTCCAACCCCGTTCTCCCCCTCCGAGCTTTGGCGCAGGTGAGCACCGGCTCCAACATCGGCCTCAGAGATGTCACCCTCGACACGGAGAAAGACTCCTGTTTCTTTGGCGCTGGAGTTTTCTCTGCCTAGAGGTTGGGATGCCTTCGAGGTCATGCAGACTGTGCTGTCCCCTGAGACAGCTATACTGCCAACTCCATCGGCTCCTCCCCCCATGGTGTCTGTGCCAACCTCTACTCCTCCTCCAGACCCCAAGCGTAGGGAACATATGCCCCAGGACACCCCATTGGGTGATCCCTTTTCTTGTGAAGCCTCCCCTGATCACTCAGAGGAGCCTCCCCTGAAGAGGAAGTGCAAGAGGAAGCACGTAGACTCCCCTGAGTCTGTCACTTCAGTACAGACATGGATGAATCGAAAGGGTCCCCAAGGTCTCCCTCTGAAGATGTTTCCTTTTTGGACATCCTTGAAATGCTCAGACAGAGGAGGGACTGGACTTCCCTAGCCCCTACCGAGGATGAGTCTGGATACCTGGACGCATTTGGTTCCCAACCTTCCACCTCCTGGGTATCTCCTCTATCTCCTCCTTTCAATCCACTCATGTCTGTAGTGGCTCGAAAGGCTTGGTCAGCTCCAGATTCTGTGGAACATACTCTGAGGAGACCAAACAAATTTATTACAGCCCCCCAGGACAAGCAATTCCTCTCCAAAGGTGTTCCCGTTGATGCCATGGTGGTAGCAGCAGCCACCAAGAAAGAGTTAGCAGAGATCTCTTCATCTGTCCATCCTCCGAACAAAGAGTCTCAGATGATGGACAGATATGGAAAGCGAATGTTTGCTTCAGCGACCTTTTCAATGAGGTACCTGAATTATCTATGCCATTTTACACGTCTTCAAAGGGATCCCCTGAAAGAGCTTGGAGATACCCTGCAAGATCCTACAGCTGAGGGAGCACCAGCCAAAGTAGCTTCTCAGCTTGCGACTCTTAATTCCATAGTTAACTCCTCCATGAGGCTGATTTCCTATGCAGCCGATGGAGCGAGCAGAGCCACAGGGACAGGTGTGGCTCTCAGGAGACATGCTTGGATGCGGCTGTGTCAGTTTGTGGAAACCTTTCGAGCATCCTTCACCAGTACTCCCTTTGATGGCTCCTTTCTCTTTGAGCCTCAGGTGAAAGACACATTGACCAGGCATGAGCAGGAAGGCAAGAATCTCTCTGACATGGGAGTCCATTTCTCCACTCCTTCCAGACCTTATCCCAAGGGTCAGAAGAGCAGAAAGATGTGGTTCCGAAAATCCCAGGGACCCTTGCCTGTCACATGGGGAGTTTTCCCTCAGGGGCAGAGGGGGAAACAATAATAACAGACACCGCCCTCGTGGCAGAGGGGGACTGCAAAACTGGGGTGACAGAGAAACTTTCCCTGCCAAACCTTTCCAGCATCCCTGAAGGGTTGCCCGACTGCTCACCTCTGGAGGCAGTCGGGGGAAGACTTTTTCTGTACCCAAAAGCCTGGCAAAATATAACAGGAGACAGATGGGTACTATCCATCATATCCGGAAGTTACAAAATTCCCTTCCATCAATCCCCCATAGAATCAAAAAAGCCCATCCAAGATGTCCCACCCAATCTAAGGGATCAAGCAGTCACAGAAGTTTCAAGACTGCTAGAAAAAAGAGATATTCAAGAAGTCCCCGCAGACCAACTAGGATCCAGAACTTACTCAAGATTCTTTTTAGTACCAAAAAAGACAGGGTACTAGAGACCAATACTGGATCTCAGCAGATTGAACAAATCTGTACAAAAAGAAAAGTTCCGGATGGTGACACTGCAGTCGATTTTCCCTTTTCTGGGTCAGGACAATCGGATGTGTTCGATAGTTCTTCAGGACGTGTACTACCATATCAAGATGGACAGACACTCCAGGAGATTTCTTCACTTCTGGGTAGGGGCCAGTCATTACCAGTTCAGAGCTCTGCCCTTTGGACTCACCTCAGCCCCCAGGGTGTTCACCAAGTGTATGGCAGTAGTCACGGCTCACCTGAGGCATCAAGGATTCCAGGTGTTTCCCTATCTAGACAACTGGCTCCTGACTGCTACCACCAGGCGTCAACTCCGGATTATACAATCACATCATGCACTCAACTAGGCATTACAGTAAATTTTGAAAAATCTGCCTTGTTGCCCTGTCAGCCTATCACATACATAGGAGCAGAATTAAACACAAAAGAAATGTTTGCAAGATTACCACAGGAAAGAGTTTCCACTATTTGTCAACAAGTGTTAATTCTAATGCAGAGCAAAAAGGTTCAAGTCAGACATGTCCTCCAAGCTCGAGGCTCCATGGCAGCTGCCATTCTTCTTGTCCCATTAGTGCATTTCCACATGAGAATCCTACAGTGGCTTCTTTTCACGCAGTGGTCTTTCCAGGAACTACCCATGTCTCACATGATCCTGATCACAGAAACATGCAAAAGGCACCTTTCTTGGTGGATGGTCTCCCCACTAGTAATTCAGGGTAGACCTTTCATACAACCCCGTCTGGTAGCCACAGTGACCATGGATGCCTCCCTGATAGGGTGGGGGGGAGGCATTGTCTAGGCAGGACAGTCCAAGGCACTTGGCAACCTCACGAGTACCATCTGCATATCAATGTCCTAGAAATGAGAGTGGTTCTCCTAGTGTTGCAAGACCTTCAAGACTCTCTTCCTTCTGGGACCATTGCAATCCAAATGGATAACATGTCAGTGGTGTGGTACATCAACAAACAGGGCGGGACCAGGTCTTACCCCTTGTGTTGAGAAGCACTCATACTGTGGCAATGGGCAATTTCCTCCCAACGTTTTCTGACAGCAATGCACATCCCTGGGAAATCCAACGTTATAGCGGACAGGCTCAGCAGAGCTTTCCTCATGCCTCACGAGTGGTCTCTGAATCAGGAAGTTGCGGATCTTATCTTCCGCAAATGGGGACAGCCTTGCTGCGACCTATTTGCCACTCCTCTCAACAACAAATGCAGCAGCTACTTCTCCCTACTTCCTCTTCCAGGTCATATACCCAGAGATGCTCTAGTCCACGATTGGCCTCAGGGACTCCTTTACACTTTTCCCCCTTTTCCCCTAATTCCAAGACTCATACAGAAAGCAAAATCATTGGGTTGCAAAATGATCCCCATTGCCCTATATTGGCCTCGACAAATATGGTTCCCGTTCCTACACCTCCACCTTCTGGATCAACCGTGGATTCTGGACCCAGTTCCAGATCTTCTGATTCACCAGTCAGGTGGGTTGCACCAATCCCTTCAAAACTCTCCAGCTCACAGCTTGGTTACTCCACTTCCAACCTTAGCCAGGCTTTCCAATATCTCCCCAGCGTCCGTGATATTATTGTTTCCTCACATAAGTCTACTACAAGGAAAACGTATGCTAAGTAAATGGAAACGGTTTTCTTACTGGGCAGAATCTAGAAATTTGGATCTTTTCTCAGCCCCAGTCGATGAAGTTCTTGAATTTCTAGCACAGCTTTTCCAGTCTGGTGCAGCTTCCACAACCATTAGAGTACAACTAGCTGCCATTCCTAATTTTCATATCAGTATGTTTAATTCTAGCATAATGTCTCATAAGCTCTGCAAAGCCTTTATGAAAGGAATATCTCTTCTTAGACCCCCAGTTAGAGATCCTCCCCCTCCTTGGGATCTCAATTTAGTTTTAGCCTCCTTAATTTTGCCTCCCTTTGAACCGGCAGCATCATGCTCTTTAAAATTTCTTTCTTGGAAGACACTTTTTCTGGTTGCTATCACTTCAGCTAGACGTGTCTCAGAACTTCAAGCACTATGTGTTCATCCTCCTTACCTGGTGTTTCACAAGGACAGAGTTTCTGAGGACCAATCCATCCTATATTCCTAAAGTCTGCTCAGAGAACAATTTAAATCAGTCCGTAGATCTCCCAGTTTTCTTTCCTAATCACAACAACAAGGGAGAATACATGCTCCACCAATTGGATGTACACAGACAGTTGCATTTTTACCTCCATAGAATTAAGGAACTAAGAAAGTCAGACCAGTTATTTCTTTCTTATGCTTCCAACAAACAATGCCTTCCAGTTTCTAAAGTGACCCTATCCAGATGGTTATCTGATACTATTACCTTTATTTATCAGTTACGAAATAAAGAACTACCAGCTACACCAAAAGGTTATTCCACTAGAGCATTAGCCACCTCTGTAGCTTTTCAGTCTAGGTTGCCCATAGACTCAATCTGTGCAGCTGCCACTTGGCCCCCACACTTTTATCTCTCATTACAAGGTAGATATGGTCTCCCGGAGCACAGCTTCCTTTGGTTCTACTGTTCTGAAGAATATGTTCCAATGAGCCATCTGGGATTTTAGATGCTAGGGTCGCTGTCCCAAACAGCAAGAATGAAGGTGAGATGGACAACTTAACATAAAGAAGTTATGTACCTACCATAACGTTCCATGTTAGTTGTCTTCATCTCACCTTCCTTCTTGCGTCTCTCCCTCCTTCCACCTTTCTAGAGGATTGTGAGAAGTTCCCTTTTGTTTTCACTGGCTGAGCATCTTTCATTACTTCACATGCCAGGTAATTTATAACTCTTTCCTTGTTTAGGTGTATTGGACAACCAGTTTTAGTAACTGGTTACTCTACTTATGTCTAGTGTGTGCTATCACAAATGAGATCTGGGTAGCTGACGCTGGGCATTCTTGGGATAAGGGGTAGCCTCAAGCCAGTAAACAGCTCTCGAGCTATAGAAGATGGTTGAGTTGGAGCTGAGGATCAACTCCGAACCCAAACAGCAAGAAGGAAGGTGAGATGAAGATGGCTAACATGGAACATTATGGTAGGTACATAACTTCTTTTTATAACTCAACCCAGAAGAATGATTAGAAATACCAGAAGTATCAGAAGAAATGGTAGTCGTTTCTGATGCATTTATCTCCACCACCCTCTCAGAGGTAGAGAACTAGGATTCCTATTATTTCCTCGAAGAGGTGTTCTATCGAACACCTCATCATCGAACTTGAAACTATGAAATTTGAAAACATTGCACGTCCACATAAGTGATTTCTTTCCTTGGGAAAGAAATTGCTTGGCCATCCTTGTCAGTTTGCCGTTTTCCCCGCTGTAGTGCAATATCGGAATTGGTATATTTAGTTAGGGCGGTGTGTGGGAGGTACAGTGTTTGTGATTATTTGTTGGTGTTTCTAGGGCAAGCAATTTCTTTCCAAGGGAAAGAAATCGCTTATGTGGAGGTTCAATATTTTGAAAGATGAGTTTATTACTGCCTGCAGCTATGAGTTTAGTTTAGCTGAGTTATATTTAGACTTCTAACTACAGATTCCTTTTCCTTACTTTTAGCTACATCTTGTTAAAGGCTGACCAACAAGAATTTGGTATCTTATTACCTTTTTTTTAGTTTATTTTTTAGATTTTTTAAAATTTTCTTACTTAAAGTACCTTTTTCCAGAAACTGTAAAGAGCTATATTTTTTAGTGAGCTCTGACATTTTAACAAATAATTACAGTTGTCTCTTCATATTTATTAAACATATACCTGCATGGAGTGTCATACTCCGACTCTTTTAGACCACTTGTACTGGTGCCCATTATAAAAACCCACTGTCATACCGAAGGGACAGAAATGCAAATATAATGTTTTAGCAAAAAAAAAAAATAAATGTCAGTGCCTTGGGTGGCAGCGGCTGCTTCGGATCCCTACAGAAAAGTGCACTATTTGTCTTGTTTTTCTTCAGCTACAACTACAAAAATAGATTTAAGGGCAAAAAAATGAAAGTATGATTAACTACAATGCTGAGAATCTTCTGTAAATTCAATCTCTTATCTCACTGTGCTGCATGCTTGAATAACTGCTAGCAGAGAGGCCTGTAAGCTCACATACTCCAGGAACTCCTGCAGCTTGGAATCTTACTGCAACATGGCAAAAACTGCAGAAACCTGTCAAACTTGTCTAACCAGTTGACAATCAGACATGGGAAACATATTAAAGGGGTGTCTTACAAGAGTTCCAAAATGAACTAACCCCTCACCTAAACAAACTGTTCAAACTCAGCCTTCTCTACAGGCTACATACCCTAGAGTGGTGCACAGCAACAGTTATCCCGCTCCACAAAGGTGGAGCCACAACGGACCCCGGGAACTATCCCCCTATAAGCCTGACTAGCCTGGTCTGCAAGGCTATGGAACGCATCATCATGGAACTCATTAACAGAGACATTGGGAACCTCCAAACCTTGGACCCTACCCAGTTTGGTTTTGTTAAGGGCAGATCATGCCTTCTAAACCTGATGGACTTCTTTGAGACGGTTACCAAGGCATTAGACGAGGGAAAGGAGGTCCACACAGCCTACCTAGACCTCGCAAAGGCTTTTGACACCATTCCCCCATTCTAGTATTATAGACAAGCTCACCAGCTTGAACATAAACCCCTACGTCATGAGATGGGTTGCCAACTGGCTCATGGATAGAACTCACATGGTGAGAGTTGCAGGCTCTAAGTCTGACTCTAAACCGGTTACAAGTGGCGTCCCCCAGGGCTCATTCCTAGGACCCCTCCTGTTCGGTATATAATTCTCAGAGGTACAGGCAAGCAAAGGAGGACTATGGCTGACCAGGTTCGCAGACGACTGCGAACTAGGGGCCATAATTGATTCTCCGGCTGATACAGACACCCTTCAGATGGGTCTCACTGAAACAGATACCTGGTGTCAAAATCATGGCCTTAAGCTAAATGCCAAAAAGTGCATAGTCATCCCCTTTGGAAAAAGCAAAATACCTGCAAACTACCACATAGGTGGTAGTCCCCTGAATACAGAAAATGTAATAAGGGATCTGGGGACCCAAGTAGATAGTAATCTCTCCTTTGATAATCATATTGCCAAGGTGGTTAGAAAATCCTTCTATGTGGCCCACCTAATCACAAAAGGGTTTGCATCTAGAACAAAAGAGGTTATTGTGCCTCTCTCACTCATTAGACCCATCATAGAATACAACGCCCCATTTGGGATGTACCTTACAAGACACCTGCAACAGCTGGAAGGGCCACAAAAGTACCTCAATAAGAGGATTACTGGCCTCAAACAGTTGCCCTATGCAGCCCGACTCAAGAAACTCCAGCTGTACTCAGTTGCATATCACTTACTCAGAGGTGATCTCTGCCTGACATACAAGGCCATGTCCAACCCAGAATTGATGGATATGCTCCACTTAAAAAAAAAACAAATCCCAGAGAGCCACATGCTCTAGAGATAGAAACCTCACCACAATGATAAATAGGACATGCTGGAGGGATAGATTCCTATCCCAGAGACTCCCCATGCTTTGGAACAGGATTCCAATATACATCAGGCAGAACCCCTCACTAACACTCTTCAAGAGAAACCTTGACGGGTGGATGGGAAACAGAAACTTTACCCCAGGGATCACTGCACTGGCTCTGCTGGACAGTGGCGCAGAGAACTAATGGCTCTGCTGGACAGTGGTGCAGGGAACTAATGGCTCTGCTGGACAGAGGGACAGGGAACTAATGTAAGGGGGTGGCAAAAGCCAACACATTCTGGCTAGGCTTATAAATGCCCTTGGGCAGATAGCCTAGTACTTACCTATGAACCTATGAAAAGATGTGAAAGATCAAGAAAGAGAGGCTCTAGAGCAAGAATTAAGGCCAGACTGAAAAAAAATCCACACAGGCCTGCACTTCCTTCCATGTTGCTGGCAAACGTACTCTCACTTGAGAGCAACATGGACTGTTTAAGGATGGATCTTTCCACAGAATCTAAGGTGAGAAGTAGGTGTTTACTTGTATACACTGAAACTTGGCTGAACTCCAGTATAAACGATAGAACAATATATGTGGAGGAGATGTCATTGTTTTGTGCTGACAGAAATCAGTCTCTCTGTGGCAAATCTCATGGAGGGGGGTGTCTGTGCATATATCAACAACAGCTGGTGTATAAACTGTGAAAAAATCATCTCTGACTGCTTAGAGAACATTGAGTTCATGTCACTAAAATGCAGATTCTTCTACTTGCCTAGGGAATTCAATGGAGTGAGCATAACAGCTGTTTATATCCCCCTAGTGCTAATACCAATGTGGCATTGAACATCCTGTATCTGTCAATGCATGACCTCCAGAATAAGAACCCTGAGTTTGCCCATATAATTGCAGGTGATTTCAATCAAGCTGACTTGAAGCCAGTATTACCCCATTACCATCAACTTATAACTTTGCAACAAGAAGGGAGAATACTCCGGATAAGGTGTACACAAGTGTAAAACTGGCCTACAAAGCAGTATTGTCCACATTTGGGCAACTCAGACGATCTGTCTATCATGTTGCTTCCTGCATACACACCACTACTGAAAAGGGGCAAACCTATAACCAAACAAGTAAGGATATGGCCTGAGGGAGTAGTCTTGGCACTGCAGGACTGCTTCTAATGTACGAACTGGTCAGTGTTTAGAGATGCAGAATCACCACATTGACCTGGAGGAATATACAGAATCTGTAATGGCCTGTATTTCAAAATGTGTTGATGACATAACAGTCATGAACTATATCACTATGCATGCTAATCAGAAACCCTGGCTGCCTGGTGAAGTATTTGAGCTCCTAAAGGCACAAAATGCTGGATTTAAATCAAATGACAAGGATGCCCTAAGAGAGGCCAGAGCAAATCTAAGTAGAGGTATAAAGTAGGTTAAGACAACCTATGGACATAAAATTCAGGGACAATTCTGTGACCAAAGTGACTCCAGACGTCTCTGGCAAGGCATACATGCCATAATCAGCTACAGGCCTGCATCCTCTCCATGCGATGACAGCACAGAATTTAGGAACAAACTAAACACCTACTTCAGCAGATTTGATATGGACAACAACACTGTGCCAAATAATCTCCTTGTAAAACAACTGGAGGAGATGCTATGTCTAAGAACATCTGATGTTCTGGAAACGCTGAGGTGAGTAAACCTAAGAAAAGCATCTGGTCCTGATAATGTTATGGGAAGGGTTCTAAGCGACTGTGCTACCCAAATGTCCACTGTACTAACAGATATTTTCAACCCATCCCTGCAGCTAGCCATTGTACCCATTTGCTTCAAAAATACGACAGTTGTTCCCTTACCCAAGAAATCCCAAATGACAAGCCTAAATGATTACTAGCCAGTTGCTCTTACTTCAACAATAATGACATGTTTTGAGTGGTTAATTAATAACCATATCACTTCAAGCCTACCTGCAACACTGGATGCATTACAGTTTGCTTATAGTTCTAACCGCTGCATGGCTGATGCAACAGCTATAGCACTTCATGAATCCTTGGCACATCTAGAGAACAAGAATTGCTATGTCAGAATGCTGTTTATCAATTTTAGTTCTGACTTTAACACTGTCACCCACAGAATCTGATATTGAAGCTGATCCAGCTGGGCATCAACACCCCCCCTATGTAACGGGATACTGGACTTTATCCTCAACAGACCCCAACAAGTATGTGTGAGAAACAACAGTTCAATCAGTATTACATTGAGCATGGGTGTTCCTCAGGAATCGTTCCTGAGTTCTCTGCTGTTCACCTTGTTACGCACAGCTGCATGGCTAAGCATGACTCCAACAAAATCATCAAGTTTATGGATGATACCACTGTTATAGGTCATGTCAGAAATGGTGAGGAAACAGCCTACAGGGATGAAAAGGAGCATCTGATAGGCTGGTGTGACAGCAACAATCTGACCTTAAATGTAAGCAAGACCAAAGAATTAATAGTGGACTTCAGGAGGAGTCAGGAGATACATCAACCTCTAGAAATTAAGGGGGTGGCAGTGGAAAGAGTCAAAACCACTAAGTTCCTGGGCGTGCACATCTCAGATGACCAATCCTGGTCGACTCATATTAGCCACACATTGAAGAAGGCACAACAGTGTTGCACCTCCTATGGAAATTGAGGATAGCAAACCTGTCTCAGTCCATCCTCAAAGCCTTCTACAGGGGAACCATCGAGAGCATCCTCTCAAATAACATCATAGCTTCATATGGTAACTGCAAAGCATCTGACCACAAAGGTCCCCTGAGCATAGTGAGGAGAGCAGAAAAAGTCATTGATTCTTCACTCCCATCCATGGATGATCTACACGAGACTCTGTATATAGGAAGGGCTATGAAGATAATCAATGATCCCACTCACCCTGCCCATGGCATATACTTCCACCTTTCCTCGGGCAGGCAGTTAGCAGCTTACACTGCAAAACATCTAGACTGAACAGGAGCTTCTTCTCCTCTCTATTCATAAGGCTGCTGAACTTGAATGCCAGGCATGACAGTGAATAATTAGATCAATAAACCACTTGCTGTGAAGTATCATCTATAGTAATCACTCTGGCAAATTGCTTCGATAACTGGTACAGTTAGCTTGATTTCATATGATATTATTTCCTGAATGTGCAATAGTCAGAAGTGAGTCACCACTCCACACATGTACAGCATGAATATCAGAATATGTCATACTACAGCTGATGAATTGCAATATTTTAAGTAATCACAATATGAAGTCATACTCTTGCAGTATCTACTAGTAGAATACTGTCAGTCTTCTTGTCCAGCTGTGGTAATTGACTGTGGTGTTAATATTTTAATTATTACTATATGTGCATTAGTCGTACTGCCATTCAAACTATATGTTCATTGTTATGTCTTGCATGGGAACCAAAGCAACATAATTTCGTTCAGGTTGCACTGCTGTGTATATCTGATTGGCAATAAAGTTTACTTTGACTTTAACTTTGATAATTCATTCACATTCTTAATGAAGGAATCCTCTCTGTTCCTTTTCTTTATATTTGATTAAAATATAAATTAAAAACTCACTCTCACACCTGAGCATATACTCTCTTTGTATTTGTTTATCAGACCCTGCTAGCACACAGTAAAATAAAATTTATGCTGTTAGTATTGTTACTTGCAAATGCATACAGTTTCTCTGATGAATACAATACATACAATTAGATCTCTGCTGATAGTAAAGAAAGAAGTTATATATTAGTTATATATTGGTACACCAGAAATTTGTCCTACACAAAACCTGTCACAATGGGCCCAGTGACAATTTCTAATACAGCAACACAAAAAACTCAGAAATCTGAGAATATGACACTAAACTGTTAAGGCTCCAAATAACTTCCACACAACACTGTTCAGTAGAGAATAACAATCCCTTTTATTGCAAAGAAAGCCACATACATGGGAGACTAGGAAATTAAGGTCCTGTCTTCTGATTAAAAGCAACATTATTGTGTCAATTTTAAAGCAACAGCTGACCAATTAAAATGAATAGTACAACATTAATTTCTGCTAACTATGATCTCTTGACTATTGAATTTCATAAAAGAACTTTCTACAAAGATCAAAACTTACTAGACTTTGCCATGCTAGTGATTCATACTGAAAAATACTCAAGCATCCATCTTTTAATGAGAGTATATTAAAATGAAAGACACTCAAACATTTCTCCTTCTGTATATGCCTCACCCTCCACCCTATAGTACCTCACCTGTCACCCTTTGTTTACTGCACATAAAAACTTTTTGGCACTTTGCTGCCTAGGTATCCAGTGTAAATTTTCCTTAACTAGCTAGATTAAACTTTCTTATCAAAGTGAGAAAATAAACTGAGTAAATTACTTGAAAGTCTTTTCTTAGTGCAGTTTGCACTGTGGAACACATAGCCTCTCTTAAATCCATTATGGTTGTGGTTTTATAACTTTGTTCATTCACTGGTATTGACAGCCACTGTAATTTAAGTTCTTAGTTTACGTGGATTTTGTTGTGGTAATGTTATGATTTTTAAAGCATTATTTTTCAAACACTAGTACTTTAACATTCCAGTTTACTACAAGGGAGATATTTTATATCCCTTTTTGTCTCAAAGTATGGTTATTTTAGAGCAAATTATAACATGCAGAGCACACAGAATATTTTAGTATGATGGTTGTCTTTTCGGCTTTTCCCGGTTAGGGGTTGCCACAGCGGAACTCCGGTCTGCTAATGATTGGCAGTAGATTTTTATAATGCCGAGTTGCCAGCCCAACGCCCAACCTTCTGCGAAGGCACACCCATTCATTCACACATGTCTTTCGAATGCCATTTGACCGCAGGGAGGACATGCAGACTCCACACAGAAGACACTCCAGCCGAGAATCGAACAGGAGAATCTCTTGCTGTGAGGCAATAACGCTACCGCTGCACCACCGTAGCTGGTACAATAGTACTAGAATATTTTAGTATGATACGCTTTTTTATTTAAATGTTTTAGTGTGCAGTGTTTGTTTTATGGAGCAGCTCTTGTTTTTAGATTGAACTCAGGTTTAAACAGAATGCAAAGTAGTCTTTAATATTACATTCAAAAGTCTTTTTAGACTTTTCAAATAATTAGTCACAATTACTCCTCAGACTGTTGTTAATTAGCAGATGGCAATTATTTTTAATCCAGAATATCTTCAGAGGAAGCTGTACCCTTCTCATGTGTCTCAAAAAAGAATGGCAGTCTGAGTTATCAACACAGGAATGTTCACATTGAAGTGAAGCATCTCCATTGAAGGGTAGCTCAAAGTTGCCACTATTAAAGCTGCTATCATCATTTGCAACTTGTTTACTTCAGTTTACAATGCTGGTCCTGAAAACAAATGTTTCATGGAAAATCAGTGGTGTCCAAATTACAAAAAAATGCTGAAAATGGAGCTTGATCCTAAGATTTGAAGTTGCATATAACACAGCTGGACTAATACTCAGAATATCTCACATTCCAAGATATTCCTCCTGCTTTTTCTTTTATCCTCGCAGCTGACCATCATCAGTCACCAGCACATCTCTTCATTTACTGGGATTACCTGAGCACCCACAGATTTCTCTGTGCTCTACCAACCCCATCTGAGGCCACTGATAAGATCAAGGGAGCGTTACCATACTGTTTGCCAGGGATTTTGGCCTAACTCATGTTCCCCTGTATCAGCCTCGTCAGATCCGTGATCACTGCCTTCAGGGAATGTATGGGCATCTGCGGTCATGCACAACCTCCCGAATGAGTGTCTCACTACTCATGCAGTATGACCAGGCTCATACACTGCATATTGTAGCAAACATAGGCTCCCTCCCTTCCCCCAGATTGGATGAGGCAACATTTGCCTCTCACTCTCATAGATTCATAGGTGTGTACTAGGCTAATGGCCCTAGAGTCTTTACAAGCCTAGCCCATAGGATTACCCTGGCACGTGCCACCCGACCTTAATTTCCAGTGCCTCTATTGAGTAGAGCCACTGGAGTGATTCTCAGGGTGAGTTTTCTATTTCCCATCCACTCATCAAGATCTCTCTTGAAGAGGGCCAGTGAGGTGCTCTGTCTGACATGTATGGGAAGTCTATTCCATAGCATGGGCAGTCTCTGAGTTATGAACCTGTTTCTCCAGCATGTTCTGTTGATTGTGGTAATGAGGTTGAGGTCTCTGGAGCGTGTGGTGCGGAGGGATTGGGATTTCTTTAGATGTAGCATTCCTAACAGAGCTGAGTCAGACATGGCTTTATAAGTCAAGCAGAGATCACCTCTAAGTAGGCGATATGAGACAGAGAATAGTTGGAGTTTTTTGTGTCTATTCATATAGGACAAGTGTTTAAGGCCTAGGATCCTCTTTGTGAGGTGCTTTTGTGGTCTCCCCAGTTGTTGTAGGTGTCTAGTGAGGTACATGCCAAATGGGGCATTGTACTCGATGATTGGCCTAATGAGGGAAGAGTAGAGGGAGACAATGACCTCTTTCTTCCTGGATGCAAAACCCTTAGTAATGATATGTGCCACATAGAAGGACTTTCTGACCACAGTGGCAGTATGGTGGTTAAAAGAGAGGTTGCTGTCAACCTGTGTTCCCAGATTTCTTATAATGCCTTCTGTATTCAGTGGACTACCATCGAGATGGTAGTTCATGGGAACTGGGTTTTTACCAAAGGGGATGACAACACATTTTTTTGGAATTGAGCTTATGGCCATGGTTCTGACACCAATTGTTGGTCTCAGTGAGGCCTTTATGTAGGATGTCAACATCACTTGGCGAGTTAATAATGGCTCCCAACTTGCAATCGTCTGTGAACTTTGTCATTCAGATTCCCTTCGTGTTGGACTGGACTTCTTTGAAGTAGATACCAGACAGGAGTGGACCCAGGACTGATCCCTGTGACCGATCCCTGTGGGATTCCACTTGTGACTGGTCAGCAGTCTGACTTGGAGTGAGCTACTTTCACACTGTGGGTTCTATCTGTGAGCCAGTTTGAATCCACCTAGTGATGTAGGGGGTTGATGCCTAGTTTAGGGAGTTTTTCTATGATTCCTGAATGGGAAATGGTATCAAAGGCCTTGGCCAGATCAAGGTAGGCTGCTTGAACTGCCTTGCCTTCATCCACAGCTCTGGTGACTGACTCAAAGAAGTTGACCAAGTTGAGCAGGCATGATCTACCTTTCATAAACCAAACTGTGTGGGATCCAGAATTTGGAGATTCCCTATATCCTTGTTTATTAGGTCCATGATGATGCGTTCCATAGCTTTGCATATCAGACTTGTCAGGCTAATGGGACGGGAGATAGTTCCCATCCTTCTATGCCTCTCCATTGCCCATGCTGCTAAATGAACACGGATTGTCTGGGGTGCAGTAACGGTTTTATCCCTGTCTGCTACAAGGCTGCTCTATTGCTTTATCTTTTACTTAAGTACAGAGTGAATCAGTGCTATAGCTGGCATGTTGCAGTGACTAGTGCTAATACATTTAAGTGCTCAAGGTTTACAAGTAATGTTATGGTCCCATAACATCAGTACATATTGCCCTTCCTCGCTCCTATGTATGTTTCTATTTACTAGTAAATCACTTTTTCCAGTAATCATTTCATTGCTTGTCTTCTCTGTCTAGGCTTGCGACCCGGTGGTTTGAACATTTGCTCTAGATGATTGTCACTGCTGATGTGACACCCTAGACTCATGTAAAAATAGAAAAAAAAGGGGTTGTGGTTGGAAAGATTTCATTGTCCATGTTCCTTTTTCCTGTAACCATTTAGTTGTTATGTTCAAGGAAATTAAATTATTTTTATGCAAATTGTCAGTCTTTATCTTGTTTATTTACCCTTTGCTTAAATCATTTTCATGTATAAGGTCACGTTATCCTACCAGTCATTCTTTTTAAGTTGTAATGTCGTCTTTGTCTGCTTGGATCCCATTAATTAGAATATCACTTTGTATTGCTGAAGTCACTGTAATTCACTTCCTCCAAATTTAATTGCTTATACTCAAGCTATTGAACTGTTTTTTTTTTTTTTTGTCAAAAGTCACTTTTTCACTTTTCTACTCTTTTTATTTTTTCATGCAAAGAGTAATTGTGTTATGTTCTTTTATATTATAAAGAACTCAACTCCATTCTTGTGCATGATAATGTTATTCTTCTTTTGGCTTTTCCTGGTTAGGAGTCGCCACAGCGGAACTCCAGTCCGCTAATGATTGGCAGTAGATTTTTTACGGGTGCCGAGGTGCCAGCTCGATGCCCAACCTTCAGCGAAGGCACGCCCATTCTACGCATGTCTTTCGAATGCCACTTGACCGCGGGGAGGACATCATGTAAATTGCTTTGCTTTCCCATAGTATAAACCATTTTCTTTGTAAAACCAATAATTAGACTCTGTCTTGCAACACTGGTATTACCTTAGATGCATCATCTTTTTGCCAGAGTCATTTTGATGCCAAAAGCTAAATTACATAAAGTGTTTCCTTGCGAAACCAATAGTCATTCTCAAAATCAGTGTATAATTATATTTATACTACCAGTTGCTCACCACAAAGGCTTTTATACAAACTTCCACTGAATAAGGTGCAGCCAATCCTGTATGATCAGAGAATAATCTTTAATTATGGGAAATTTTGCCTTATATTCCCATTAAGTACAGTTATGTATAAAGTAGTCTAAATAAATCATCTCTGAACATGTTTTTCTTATACTGTATACTATATTTAAGGAAAATGTATACACCAGTAAATAACTTACTATGTAGTATATATGCTGCTTTATGCAAGTCATTTTTGTATATATTTGGATTTATCCAGATAGATATATAGATATAAAGATATTTTTCCTAGTTTAATGAAAATATATATATATGTATTTGGTATAGCTTCTGTATAGTTTGCATTTGATACCCTATACTATAATCCATTTGCTTATTGACACTCAGCATTTACGCAACACTTTATGAGCTTAATTTTCTTTTCAATTCATGCTAATATCTGCAATACTGTGAACCTAGCATGTACCTGTGATTCACAGGGATAACGTCCAGTGTAGATGCTATTGAATGCTTAGGTACAAGATGTTGCAGGCAAGGAAGATGAGCATAACTGTCCTGTTTGTGGTGGCTTTGTATTCTCAGATATACCTTCTCAGCAGGTCTCACTAGAGGCTGGGGAAGTACTGGATGGGTATTGTCCTGGAGGGGTTTGGGCTGTGGTTGAGTTGCACACAGAGGGGTGGATGACATGCCAGCATTGCACACCTTTTACTGAGACAAGATAGGCATGTGCATGGGTGGATGTTTAAGAGAAAAATGCTCCTGTACAGCAGGGCATGTGGGAGGTTGGGTATGGTATGTGTGCCTGTAATCTGACTGTAATCACCATGCTGGCCATTTTCTGGCTGAAAGTAAAAAGCTTTTCTGGGAAAACTCACCACCATGTGTCCCGAGGCTCTTGTTGGCTCCGTGGCAGTAACACCAGCAAGGTGTGCTGGAGGTCTAGGGTTTGACTCCCAAATGAGGGCTAATGTTTTTCTTTCACTTCTGTTATGTGTGTGTGTGTGTGTGTGTGTGTGTGTGTGTGTGTGTGTGTGTGTGTGTGTGTGTGTGTGTGTGTGTGTGTGTGTGTGTGTACATTTGGAATTTGACCTTGATCACCATGCTGGGGTTTACTATCTGTAATCACCATGCTGGGGTTTACTATCTGTAATCACCATGCTGGGGTTTACTATCTGTAATCACCATGCTGGGGGTTTACTAGCTGTAATCACCATGCTGGGGGTTTACTAGCTGTAATCACCATGCTGGGGGTTTACTAGCTGTAATCACCATGCTGGGGGTTTACTAGCTGTAATCACCATGCTGGGGGTTTACTAGCTGTAATCACCATGCTGGGGGTTTACTAGCTGAAAGGAAAATCTTGTAGTGGAAAACTCAATACCATCTATTGACAGACTCTTGCTGGTCAAGAGGCAATGATGCCAGCACTATATTCTTAGGTCCTCGGTTCAAAGCCCAAATAAGAGATGATACTTTCATTTTACTTGCATGATTCTAACAATACCTGAGCATAGGGCTTCTCTGCATTTTTGTATGTATGTGTGTGTGGCTGTCATTTGACCAATGCAGCAGTTGTAGACTGTCCTAGGAAGCCTTGATCTGCTCACTAGTCCCAACCATGGGTTGGAGTTACTTTGGGGGAGGCTAGGCAGATTTTGAAGACCTGAGAGTCACACAGAGGTCCTGGCAGCAACTGATGGTCAACCGCAGGGAGAAAAACAAAACAGAAAAGATATGGTCTGTTTTTTTTTTTTTGTCCTTCTCACTAATTTGTATTAGTGGCAGTCCATGAAAATGCATCTTTATATATCAACTAACCTAGTCTTTATCATTGCGAACACTCCTTTACATTTACTAAAGTTATTGTGCATTCTACATTACTAAAATGTGTTGACATGAACAGAAAGTAAAGGAAATTCAGAAGACTTTTTCTTACACATACCATGCACTTATGACATGCTATTGTGTACAGTAGCAAAGTCATTGTAATTTAGAGAGGATGGGGTAAGGCTAATGGATCAGGAAGGTTAACTGAGCCAGATGTGTTTGAGGTGTAGAAGAAGTTTCCGAATCTCTTATTACCATAGCTGTATACCTAGGGAGAACAGGTAGTCAATCTCATTTAACGCTATGCTTTTTGCATAAATGTATCTCCTTATTCGATATATATATATATATATATATATATATATATATATATATATATATATATATATATATATATATATATATATGTGTGTGTGTGTGTGTGTGTGTGTGTGTGTGTATTTATATTATATATGGGTCTACTTTACATGATCAAAATGTCAAATGATCGACTTTCATATGGCCGAGGTGATATGATTGAACATTTGAAACATCGATCATGTAACAAAAAAAAAAAAAAAAATACAACAAACAAAAAAAAAAAACTAAATGTGTCTAGCAGGGGGTTAGCATAGATATATATATATATATATATATATATATATATATATATATAGATATATATATATATAGATATATATATATATATATATATATATATATATATATGTATATATATATATCTGTATATATGTATATATATATATAGATATATATATATGTATATATATATATATATATAGGCAGTAGAGCGTTAGTAAAACATTCAGACTGTTGAACATTTAGAATACCAGTACAGACTGACTGAAGACACATTTTAACTGTAGAATAATACTTAGTGCAAGATCCCAGTGCAGTGGGGACTGGGCACTTTCCCCTTTGCCCACTGCATTGTGGTCTTGGAGTTAGTATATATAATTAGCAGGGTGTATAGAGGTGCAGGGGTCTTCCTTGCTGCAGAAAACATGTTTTTACTTTCTTTTGTTTTATATCAAAACAGCTGGAAAAAGCAAAAAAAGCTAAACTCAAGGCAGTAATTCCATATACTGCAGAACAAACTCAAAAATGACCAAGCATCATTATAAAACAGTATAGTCTCTGAACAAAAGCTTATGATTACATATAATTCAAAGTATATGTGCTATCCAGTAAATGTCTTTTCAGCCTCCATCTCATTTAGTACAACAATGAAATGAACAATTGCTTAAATTGCTTTTTATCCACTTAATGTGGTGATTGCTTTCAGCATTCCAGATGTTTTATAGTGCACAAAAGCAGCATTTTAAAAACCTAGTTTTATGGGATAGATCCATGGTACTAAGTATCATGGAAAGAGATTCACAGAGAGGAAACATCTCCAAAAAAATCTTTATTTGCCAAAGATGGAATTGTGTTGCCCAAGACTGTTACCAGTATGTGATGGGCAGGGCACCACTACATGTCATCCCTATGCTGGGCCATTAATCAAGGAGCCTGAATCCTTACCACTGAGACTGGAGAGGGACGTGCACTTGGAATATAAATGGTTACACTCAGTATTTCCAGATGCAGACCTCTCAGCATCAAGTACAATTTCCCTTAAGATCACACAGGGGACACAGTCAGCATGGAATCTGAATGTCTATATATCTGTCTCCCTCCAGATCCCCAATAAAAACTCTCCACTGGTACAGCTGCAGGGTTAGGTCCTCAGCCAAGTGTCCAAACCAAATCTTCCAGCATCCTGCATGTAAACTCAGTGCTTCATGTCCATGTCCCAGATAGTTGACACACAAACTTTGAGATATTTGATTTGCACACACACACACACACACACACACACACACACACACACACACACACACACACACACACACACACACACCTGGGAAAGGCTCACACAGGTCTACTAGCTATGGCCCCTTCTGCCCAGACTGTAAGGTATTTACTACTGCCACCAGACACTCCACAATCAGCTACTAAGTCCCTTAGCAAAAGGTGTCCAATTATACTATGCAATATTAATATTAATACAATTGGTAGTAGTTCACCAAGATGGCTAGGCCTTCTGAAGTGGCCCACACAGTGTTACCAAATAAATATAAGTACCCTCAATGGTTACTACTTTCTAAAAAGGACTAGCCATGATGAAAAATGTAAATATATATAATAATAAATATTAAAAGTACATGAAAATGCTGAATTTATATTCACAGTAAACCACAGAGTTCAAGTCACATGAAATATTGAAAGGAACACTGAAGGACAGACTCAGACAAATAAAGAAAAACAATATCTAAACTAAGCTTCACTATATTCCTGACTGAATCTGTGAGAAGTATACTGTTCCCAAGTTAAGTTACTTACTTGGGCAAGGCAAGATGAAATACATGAACAGTCTTTCTAGTCAGGTCCCAAACAAAATACTGTATATTCTGAAATGACTCCCTGTAAAATATAATTTCCAAGATGACTTACAGAATGACCTGATCTGGTCACTTGACTCTAGGTTCCCACAATATCTCCTTTTGAAGTTTAAGACAGGACTTTAGCAGACTGCTACAATACATATTTAGAGCTTTTATGGCAATGCCTATGAGCAAGAATTTTTTACAACACTTCCCATCTTCATTACAAAAGCTAACAGATAATGGCTGCTCCCAGACCAACTTCTTCATGCCTACTCAGCACTGTGGTGTGACATTTAATAGCTCATTTACATTTCCCTTATTTTTCTTAAAGTAAGCCAGCTGGTTAACCATTGTTGTGCCAGTGTCCTGTATTAAAACATGCACATTTAATTCAGATACCATAATATGGATACATTTCTCTTCTTTTCACTAGGGTACACTTTTGATACATTTTAACACAATTAACACAAGCAGAACTCACAAATACATTTTTAGCACAAGCATCTATAAGGATCAGCTTGATATACAAATGACATAATTATGTATAAAATTCCATCTAGCAGTTCTGGACTTGGCACAAGTCTTAACATCCACTGCACTATTTCTCCCTGGCATGGCTGGCAGTACCTCCTGTTGTCACAGTAGTCTTATAATTTGACCAGTAGTCCACTGCATGCTATCTGCAGGATAATTCAACAACTATCCTTCCCACAAAAAAATCAGTTCTTCTCACACTAATGGGATACTTAAAATTTTAAAATAATTTTCTTCTGACCCCCAGCACTATCAGCTGCATCCTATCTCCTTAGTATAATCTTAGTGCATCTTAAACTGAGGACTTTAGCTGATAGTATTAATACAAGGAAGGTAAGAAACCCAAGCTTCAAACTACATTCAACAAAAAAAAGCCAAATAGATTTTCATCTCTAGGTATGTAGTCTTATCACATACATTTTATTTAATTTGAAGTCCATAGGAATTTCAGTCAAGAGATTCAATGATCAGAAGGTCAGACAGCTACATATTTGCTCTGCACAAATGCCTTTGAAGTTTCAGAAATAATCTTCCATGCATTGAGAATATTGGCTCATGTGATTAAAGCTTGGCTGTTAACACGTTTTATCTTCTGATTTTGTAGTTTAACTGTTTAGAATTAAGTAAACAAATAGCTTACTTTTATTGCTCCAGTTCATTCATGTTTATGAATTAATACCATTTGCTTTGGATCTTTTTAACAACAGCCTGAAAATGTTTACTAAATCATGGAAATAGCTCATTCTCCCATCATAAATTAAGGAAATTATTTTTACTGTATACTGACCATTCAGAAGTATTACCAAACAAGTGGAAAATTGGTTCAGGAGTGCAGAATTTAAGTATAAAACTAATCTGCTTTTTTTATTTTAAACATGCACTCCAACTATCTATAAAGTTTTATGTTAGCCAGGAAAAGATGTCTCATGACTTTTGAAGTATTTTAAGAACAATTTTAGTATTGAATCTAGAAACATACTTTGTCTCTGACTGTCTTATAGCACAATGTTGCTGTCTCATAGTAATTGGTTGGCTGGTTCAGTTCCCAGCTCGGGTGTCTTCTGTATAGAGTCTGCATGTCCTCCTTCTGTCCAAATGGGTTTTCAGGGGCTGAATTCAGTGTCTTCCTACATCCCACAACATATGGGTAGGTAAATCGATAATTCTTCTGAAAGGATACTAGTGTGTGTGTGTGTGTGTGTGTGTGTGTGTGTGTGTGTGTGTGTGTGTGTGTCTGCCTTTTCTGTTTGTGAGTGTGTTTATGTGCATGTGTGTGAGCATGCAGGTGCCTTCATGATGGCTGTGCATCCTTGATGGCTGTGTATCCATTACAGGATTCATTTTCTGCCTTTCCTCCATGCATAGGACCAAATTAGGTACATGTCTATGATTTTATGTACCATTCTTTGACATTTTTCTGCCTTTGATTTCACTGTGTACATGTAATTCTTTTTGAGTAACTTTTCTTTTTATGTGCTTCTTTTCCCTGTTCTACCTTGGATGCCTTAAGAATAAAATCATGTCCTTCCCATTAATTATTTTATTACTTTATCTGATATTTCTGTGTAAACAGTCTCTTTTACTTAGGTAATTTAATTCATTAATGGTGATACCTTGTACATTGTAGTCCTGTTACGTATATTTAGTTGTATTTTTTGTGTAACCTGTTCATTCCTGTAATTGCTAATTATTTCAGGTATTATTGGAAATACTCTTTGACAATTTTCTCCATCTGAATAATGAAAACCATATTTCCATGCTTTAAAATTACCTTCTACTTAGATTTGGTACAAGACAATTTTCTCCACTTGAATTTCCATTCTAATCTTGCCTTCACTGTACTGAGAATTTGCTTTCCGATGGCTTTTCTGATCTTTACTCACCTGCCCCTTTGTACTATAATGTTATAGTTTTATCGTGTTTCCACATTGCTGGTCTTGTCTACATGTTGCATGAGGCGTGGTTGTTGTATGTGTGGTACTGCTCATATTAATTTAATGTGCAGTTAGGTATATCAGAACCCTTCTTTCAAGATGAGTATACTGAGGCCTTACATTAGGTTGCATATAAGTGATGGCTACGACTTGATAGTAAATACTATTTTGCACTAATTCTTTGGCCCAGTCCTAAAACTGAACTTATCTTTATAAGAAGCTGTGTCTCACTGCACAGACACTGCTTTTTCATTATATGTTTATTCCAATCCTTGGTGGCTGGGTTGTGCCACAACTTCTTTGGGCAAAGAAATTCTTCTTAATAGCTTTCATTTCTGTTACAAAGCATGTGTCATCTTACACATTACATTCATTTAGAAAATATATCCTACTAAGAAATGGACCTTAGTAGCCTCACCCTTACAATGTACATCATAGTGTTTATCCCTTTTGTTTTTCTGTTAGCCATTGGATTGTAAATTACTTTGCTGCTGTCATCTAGAACTTCATCAGAGATTTGCCCATCTGTTAGGGCATTTAAGCTGTGAGTTGCTTTACACTGGCGTGCGTCTCCTTTAATGTGCTGCATACTTTAGGAACCCCCTGCACACACACACACACACACACACGCATGCACACACACGCACACACACATACACAAACATACACAAACACACACACACACACACACACACACACACACACACACACACACACACACACACACACACACACACACACACACACACACACACACACACACACACACACACACACACACACACTTATTATCCTGTGCTCTTGGGATTTCTGTACAGTTCCTTCTGCTTCTCCCACAGTCCTGTATCATCTTCTGTTCTGTTTATGTATATTTAATAAGTTCTATTATTCCATCATTCCTCAGGGTTCTACACCTGCTACTTTGTGGTATCAGGCCAGTCTCTGTCTCTGTTGTTATACTTTGTCTTCCACCTCACTTCCTTTCAGCAACCTGTCACAAGCCTTCTACCTGTTTGCCATCAACTCCATAAGCCCAAATCTGTAGCAATGGAAAGGCAAAGAGGGAGGCTACCCCAAGTACAAGATATTACGGGGTACAATCAGTACTGTAGCACCTGTGCTGATTGGTCCGTGCAAACAGTGTCAGTATAAGGACTGTAGCAAGGAACTAGTATAGCATCGTGCTACAGTTTAACAAAAGTATTTGGCACAGTTTAGCAAAGAACCATTAGGTAAATACATAATAGCTCTTTCCTTAGCCTGAAGAGCTTTTTGGCAGTCACCAAACTATTACAAGGATCTAGTATTGATCTTTGCCACATTTTAGTAAAAGTGTTGATACAGATAGCTGTTATGTATATACATGATAGCTTTTTGTTGGGCTGAAATGTGAAACAGTTTTATTCCACAGCTCTATGAAAGGATTTTTTGGGGTTCGCATCTTCAGGTTGGTGGGTGAAAATGGGGGTATTACAAAACTCACCAACTAACTGACCTTCAGAGATTCTTCATCAGAATCTGCATCATCCTCCAAGGAATCCTGTTCCCTAGGTCTATTAAGAGGGGTAGAAGACCAAGTAGGAGCAGGGACAGAAACCCCTCTGGAGGGTTTAGAGCCTTAAGGGCATTAAATAGAACTTGAGTGATGTTTTGTCATTCACTCTGAGGATCTTTATTAGCAGGAGAAATGTGCTTGGTTTTCTGCATCTTTTTGAGTGGGACATCAGCCTTAAACACCTTAAGAGGCTGCGACCCCTGATGGCATTCTATTATTGTAGTTGGAATCTCTTCCTTAACTAATATCTGATGAACACCCCTAGGCCTTTGGTATTTCTCAGCTGCGGATCCCCCTGTGCATCCAAGCTGGACATCTATGAGACCTCCATCAGACGTCTCTCTTGAGACTAGTGAAAACCCAGAGGATCGTCTGGTTTCCTTGTTGGATTCCTCTGCCATAACCACTTTGGAGGCTGTCACAGATCCATCTTATTCCATCCAAAAACTTCTATGGCTCTCACTCTACCCCCCTTAGGCTAACTGCTACTTGCTTATCTTTCATTACACCTTTTTAATATCCTTACTCATTTTTGTCCATACAGCACCACCAGCTGTACTGATATTTCCTTCTTAATGTGTATTGGGTGAATCTCCATCTATGCGGGACATCTGCTGAATAAAACTGAGCAACATTCCATCTCATTGCCTTTACAAAAGGGATGTAACCCATAGATTCTATGCATGAGAAAAATGCAGCAAGAAACTGTCTCATTATATTTGTACAACACTTGTATTAAACAGATTATAGGTGTGTATCTGATATACCAACCATTGAAAAAGTCAAGTAATTTTGACAAATGTTCCTAGCCATTAACATCCCCTCTTAAAGAAGATCAGGGTTAAAGCCAATTATTCTCCATGATGTCAGGTTACAAAAAACATGGCTTACTACACTATTATTAATACCCCATATTACCTTTAAAACATATAGTAAGCTTAAAAACAACTACAACACAGTCATGTATACTGACTGCCAAGTTCAAAGTTCTAATGCGCTAAAGTACCTCTCAATTAAACATGCTACATTGAGTTATTGATCAAAAATAACCAAAAAATAAGTAAAACATGAGTCTAAAAGAATCAAAATATTGTGGCAAATTAATCTCCATATGCTTTGTCAAAAAGATAAGTTTTAAGGGATCTGTTACGACTAGGCAGGTTCAAGAAACCCTCAAGCCCCCTGGTTAGTGGTTTCAAAGATATGGTCCTTCCAAGGTTACAGCCAGTGATAATCAAAGGAACACTCACCTAATAAATCAAGCCTGAATTTTGGGACTTCCAGCAGTCTAGCTGAAGAAGAGCACTGATTATAGGAAGGCTGATATCAGACAGGAAGTTCCATACGGTTAGGGAAATCCATTCTATGTAGGAGAACATAACACAAAGAGTAGAACCTTACAAGCAATGGATGACTAAAATGTCAACCAATGCAGGTTCCAACGAACTGGGATAATATGATGGCAACCAGGTACTGCAGAAAGTAATGGGCTGTGGAACTGTGCACCACCTGTACACTGTCAAATTGTGAGTCAGGAAGCCCCAGGTACAGACCATTATAGTAGACCAGCCTAGATGCAACTTAGGCACATACCACCATAAGAAGATCTGCTGAATGAGTAAGATTCTTAAGTAAGGAGATATTCCTCACATGAAACCTTGAGAATGTGATTACAGCAGATACCTGGTTCCTGAGCGTGAGCCAGTCATCTGTTATCACACCTAAGTTTCACATCTCTAACAAAAATTCTGGTTTGTCACCGCTGTAGATAATGTTAGGGGAAAAAATGGAATAAATGAATTATGAATGGTGGCATAAGTGGCCATGTACACCATGTTGGTTGGAGGTATTGAGTTTCATTCGGTTATTGACCATCCAGTTATGTACTGTCTGCAACTCGTCTGTTTAGGACAGAGATAGAATCCTGAGGAAAGGAAAACTACAGTTGTATGTCACTGGCGTAACAATTATAGTTTAAACCTATCCTTGGAGTAATGTCTCTGAGTAATTTCATATACACAGTAAATAACAACAGACCTAAAATCAAACCCAACAATACCCCACATGTCAGGGGGAAGAGAGAGGAGGCAGTACATCGGGACACAACCCTTTGAGTATAACTAGAAAGACAGGAAACAAACCATTTCCAGAATACACTGCAGACTCTACAATAGCTCAAATAATTCAACAGGATGCCATGGTCTACTATGTCAAATTGTGATGAGAGATCTAAAAGGACAAAGACAGAAGAACAATGTTGACATCGCAGCGAATGATAATCATTAAAAACCCTAACAACAACAGTCTCTTTACTATGTCTGTACAAAAATTCCAACTATAATGCATCTTAGATATAATTAACACTCAAAAAAAAAGTTCAGTTATGCGTAAACAACCTTCCCAAGAATTGTATCAACAAATGGATGGCTTGAGACTATTTTGTCATTGTCCATGTTATTGTCATGTAAGTCAGAAATCTTAAGGATTAGAGTAATTCAAGCCTCCTTTAAATTAGATTAGTACCACCATACATAACAGATAACATGTGGATCTTGAGAAGGACAAGACTCAACACCTCCACACAAGATGTAAAAAGGTGTTAGGACAAGTATCCAATCCATGAGTGGTGGAATACATCTTGCAAACAGAGCAATGAACTCACCATAATCAGTAGTACTAATCTCATACCAAGAAAAGATGGGTAGATCACTGAATTCTCCTACATGTACAGCCAGGATCAACAATGTATCTGATGGAGGCAAGCTGAGTGGTAAAGTACAGCGTAACAAGCTCAAATCTTCATCAGAAAAAAAATTCTGAAGGGGCAAGACTGGTAAGGATGCTGCCCTAACCAACCACCATGAAGAGTGCTGCCAGTTAGTTTACTGCCAGCAAGCTCACTTGGTGGTTCAAGAGTAAAAATATCTTCTTCTGGGTGACCTAGACTGGTAGATAGATAACTGCTCATCTTGCAGAAGCCTGTCCTGTAGTAGGTGAGTGTGGTACCATCTGTACTCAGCCTTTATCCCATCATGTTTAGAGCTCAGAGCATAAGTTCATGCCATGCCTCATGTGGCAGAAGATAGACTGCATGTACACAGCTTAGCATTAGAAAATTAAGACTGGCAGACAAGATCTTGTTATATATCCTAGCTGAATCATCAGCTTTCCCTACACTCATCATCATAATCATCAGTCCTTGTTTCACATTTTGTACATGGGTCATAGCACTGAATTACTGCAAATGATGATGTAAGGTACAAATCAATGAATCAGGAGGTAGCTCAACTCAGATTTTTGCATACCACCAGACTCTATCCAAGGTAAATCTGCATTAAAGAGAATCAGGTTATGGTTAGACCAAGTGATAGGTTCCATCATCAAGTCACTGGTCAAGACACCTGGATGGATGGAGTGCCAAGTTTCTTGTATCACCAAAGGATAGCAAACCTGAATTCCTTCACCAAACAAAAGGATTTATTTTAGAATTGTTAAAGATTGCTCATCAACCCATACTGTAGTCACCCAACGTTAACCAGCTGTATGATGACAGCACGGAGTTGACAAGAAATTAGTGAACTCCTAAAAATCTTTGCACTACTTGGTAGACAATAAGCAAGAAGGTGCCCACATTGTGCTCTCAATATCATGACATATTTGAAGGAGTTCATGATGCCAGCCCTGCTAAGTGGCAGTGTAATTGAAGGTGGCAACCCTGCCATCAGACTGAATGAGCCTAGAATGTTGCAAGCTACATCACCAAGCACCTGGCGACAAAAAACAAATTCTTTTAAGTTCTTCAAGTTCTCCATTTTCAAATGTTGACAAAAAGTTATATACCTGTCTTTGTCATTTACTCACTAGCTAAACTACTTGAAACAGCAGTGTGTGTATATATATATATATATATATATATATATATATATATATATATATATATATATATATATATACACACACTTATCAGTGCCTTTCTCAGCAGCACTGTCTTCTCACTATTACTGGCATTGGTTCTGGTTGAAGTTATGGAACTAACACAGCTAATGTTCAGCAAAACAATCTAATCAGCTCAGCAGTGACTACATATTGTAGTGCTGTGCATTTTTCCCCATAACTTCAGCAAGCCTTCCTACTTTATTACTAGGGGCATTAACTACAACTCTGATCTGAGCTGTATAACAGTAAGTATCCTTTTCTGTGGATTTAAAGTGTTTTTTTTTATTGTATCTGCTTTATTTTATGAAAAAAAAATATATACTTGTTTCCCACCTTTCTAAGCTAGTATAGTCCAGTTTTCTGGTTAGTGCTGAATTCAGGGCTGTGTTACAAGTCTCTGTGTTTGCCCATAATACCTTACGTGGATAGAAGGAAGTTTCTCTGTTCACCTGTGAGAGATGGGAGCATTGAGCAGCCTATCTGTCCCTGGAGGACTGGTATCAGCCCAGAAATTAGTAGTTTATTGGCCTTTTGGGCTAATTTCTATCTCTTTCATTTCCCTGCTATAAAAAAACGCATTTGCCTGGTTTTGCGCGCCAGGTAGCGCCGGTTAGCTAGGGTATAACTATTCCCGGCTCCACAAAGTCTCCTGTTCAATTTCTTCCTTGGAACTAGACAAACTTTCAACTAAAGCACTCAAACCATTTATTTCTCAGCCTGGCACTTGCTCAGAACTCATAGCAAGCACTTATAAACCCTAGCAGTAGACCACCCTATACTGTACAGAAGGACAAGGCTCTCTATTCGACCTTACCAGCCAATCAGTAAAACAGTTTACTGTACCTATCCAGGCACGTCCAAAGGGCAGTTTCAGGTGTACTCTCCAGTCCAAATGGAGAATCTGGGCATTTTGAGGCAATGTTACAACTGCCTCATGTACACAGACAACCCTCTCCTCCTACCACCAAACAGTAATACATGCGAGAGATGCAATTATACAGCCAGACTTGAGGCTAAGTTCTCTCAACCTAAGTCTTGATCAGACAGTCAAGAGGAGAAGGGAAATACTTGCATCACACCACCAGTTTCACATAGACCCATTAAACCAACACTGGCAAAAAACACACATAAATGCACAAAAACATACTCGGAGGCTCTAAATAAAAATCTACAAAAGCAACAGAGACCTCCAAAGCAGACATCCAAGCAACCTCCACCCCCCAAACACAAACCATGAAACACATACTTCACAAAACCAGTGTGCCATGCAATCACAGCCTTTAAGGCAACATAACATACCCAACACACTAGTAATAGGTGACTCTATAGTCAGGCACACTGACGTCCCACTCACTAGACTGAACAAGGAGAAGGTTAATGTTAGCTGCCTGTCAGGTGCCAGGATCCACCACATAACACAAGCACTCAGGTCACTCCAGAACAAGTACACATACAACTCTGTCATTGTCCATGTTGGTGTAAATGACCTGAGCCATACCTCCCTGGACTACATGAAAAGAGCTCTCTGATTACATAGCCCAGGCCAGTATAACCCTGACCCTGAGTAGTATCCTGCCCTCATCAAGAATGATACCACGGTATAAAGAAAAAATTATCAATTTCAGCAATTAGCTAAGTTTCTGGTGTCATGGTGCCTTGTACCTACCTATGAACCTATAATTTGCTACTCTCTATAGTCCACAGTCTGGGACTAGGCACTCTACTGTCACAAGGGCTGGAGCACTATTTGTTAAAATAAGCAGCACCATGTTAGGCTTATCTTCATCACTTGTTATGTCTGTCCTTAAAGCAGTCGCCTTCGAAATATTACTGAAATCTAAGATCTCTTCCACTCGAGGTATTTTTAGAAATTTGTCTGAAACAAACTACATACTCCTAATTGTTACATTGAAAAACTTCAAATCCCCACCAAACTCAATTAACTTCACTGAATATGGAAAAATCTACACGCCCACACTATACCAGCACATAAACCGCTGCATATATGCAGCTGTAACAAACTCAGGTGGAGGAGCCAGAATATTAACAGGCTTAATAACAAAATGATTCTTTTGACCAAAAGTTGTTGTTGTTTGTCTTTCGGCTTTTCCCGGTAAGGGGTCGCCACAGTGGAACTCAGGTCCGCTAATGATTGGCAGTAGATTTTTACGAAACGCTGAGGTGCCAGCTCAATGCCCAACCTCCAACGAAGGCACACCCATTTACGCACGCATGTCTTTTGAACGCTACCTAACCACGGGGAGGACATGCAGACTCCACACAGAAGGCATTCCCAAGCCCAGCCGAGAATCGAACGGGAGGACCTCTTGCTGTGAGGTAACAATGCTACCGCCGTACTACCGCGGCATATTCTTTTGACCAAAAGTAAGAAGAGCAATTCCCAGAATGTTAGAGTGCCTTTCACTGAAAAAAAAAACAAAAGTCAGGAGATTAATAAAATCACCAAAGCCAAGTTTGAGGCTAAAACAGCTACCCAAGCCAAAGTTAATCACAAGGCATTTTTTAGTTTTGTTTGTAATTTCAAAATTACTACGTAGCAATGTACTGAGCTGATAATGAAAGATGCTACCTAGACTGAGGCTGAAGGTATAGCGAACCTACTGGCCAATAAATTTAGCTCTAACTTTGCCCCTCTCACACCTTTGTCTGTCCCTCAAGATAAACTTGAAACTGGCTCACCTCCAGCCATCACACAAGACCATGTACTTAAAGTGCTATCAGAAGCTAAAACATGCTGCATCAGTGGGTCCTGACAATATCCCTGGATGCCGCTTAAATCAGCATGAAGCATGATTTAGCCACATCCCTAACATTGATCAGTCTCACCCATCATACAGGTTTTATACCATGCAAATGGAAAACAGCTACAATCATTCCCCTGTATAAGGGAGGACCTTCCACAGACCCAGGCAACTATAGACCCATAAGTCTAATCAGCCTCATATGCAAAGCTATAAAAAGATTTGTCATGGAATTAATCAATCAGAACACAGGGAACCTCCAAACACTGAACCCATCTTAGTTTGGATTCATCAAGGGCAGGTCATGCTTACTTAACCTGGTGGATTTTTTTGAAATAATCACCAAATCAATGGATGAAGGCAAGATGGTACACACAAGAGTCACACAGGAAGCCTTTTCCTCTGTTGAAACTTGGTTATCCGATGCCCAATTAATACTCAACCCAAACAAAACTAAACTACTCATCTTCCAACCCACCAAACATACTCAAAACAACTCTCACTTTAACATCACAGCAAAAGACAACACCACTATATACCCAACTGAACACACCAAATTGCTAGGAGTGGAATTAGACAATAAACTAAAATTTTACATTCACATATCCTTGACCATAAAAAAAGTCCACAAAAAACTAGGAGCGCTATACAGAAATAAGCAACTTCTCACCAAAGCAGCAAAGATTTCAATATCAAATTCCCACCTTATCTCCACCCTACTTTATGCCTGTCCAATATATACCAACCTAAGGCAATGCGATCTAAGCAAGCTAGAGACCTGCTACAACAAAATCGCCAAATTCGCCACAGGAGCATCCTACCGTAGTCACCACTGTCTCTCACTTGATGAACTGGGCTGGCTTGAACTCCCTCACCTCCTTCAATGGTATCAACTCTCACTCGCCCACTAGTAAATCATCCACTAAATGTCCCATCCCTCCAGAATCTACTCCAACCCTATCGCACCACCAGACCACTAAGATCCAGCAACAAAAATCACTTGCAGATCACTAAAGCCAATAACTCTGCTGGTGAAGCACTATTCTCTTGCACCATAGCCAAATTATGGAACTCCCTCCCACTCACAATTACCTCCATGCCATCATGCACCCACTTCAAAACTTTACTAAAAGCGCACCTAAAAACATGCTGGCTATGCCCTTGCAATTCCCACTCTAATATCACCCTCCCCATCCAACCACTACCTTTCTTTCCACTCAACTAACTACCTTGATTATAGCAACCTCAGATGCTAATAAGCCAGTACTTATTATACAGCAGGAACTTCTTCTTGTAACATTTGTTAATGTCTGTTATGTACTTCACAGATAAAGATTCTAGTTGTCTACTGATGTACTATGTTCTTCATCTGTAAATATGTTGTAAGTAATTGCTATGTAAATTGTTAATAGCTATGTAATCCAATGTAACTACTGTCTGTTTATTTTAACTGTGGAGCTTTTCTCCCCGGGCCTCCACTGAAAATGGGCCTATGTCCAGTCGGACACTCCCGGTCAGCAAATATAAATAAATATATAAATAAAAAAGGGACCATTCACCAGTGGAGTCCACCAGTGTTCTGTGCCGGGACCTCTCCTGTTTGGCATCTGTTTTTCTGAAGTAAAAACCAATACCGATGGGCTTAGCCTATGTTTGCAGATAACTGCAAACTAGGAACAGTCATTGCTTCTCCAGATGACTTAGCCATCCTGCAGAAAGGTTTGCCTCAAATAAATAACTTGTGCTAAAATCATGTACTGAAACTAAATGCCAAAAAATGCATTATTCTATCCTTTGGGAAGTCATCTAATCCAGAGAAATACTATACTGACAATATGCCCCTAAGAGTTGATCCAGTTGTTCAGGATGTGGGCAGTGACCTAAAAACAAAGTTCTTTTATATTGAACAGTTTATAAACAAATGGTTTGTGTCTAGGTTCTTAGGTAGATAGTAGGCTATCAGCCGTGGGGCCTATATAAGCCTAGCCAAAAAGGTTCTCTGGATTTTGCCACCCAAGAAAAAATTTTCCTGTGCCCTTGTCGAGCAATGCTACAGAAGTGATCCCTGGGGTGAATTTTCTATTTCTCATCTAGTCGTCAATATTTTTCTTAAAGAGGGCCAATGACGAGCTTTGCTTGACATGAATGGGTAGTTTGCTCCAGAGTATGGGAAGTCTCTGGGACAGGAATCTATCCCTCCAGCATGATGTTCATCGTGCATACAGCTGCAGTCATTACAGATGGGTTATCCTGCCATCAGGCGGATCCTCGGTCGGCCGAATTCCAAAGTCTAGGTCCGGCGTCGGTTGTCGTCGCTTCTTCCCTGACATCAGTGCAGCAGGGGTACAAAAGAGGCAGCCGACACCATTTTCTTCAGTCTTTCTTGCCACGTGGTGCCCGAAGCAGAAGCAGTTCGCAAGTGCCGGTTGGCCAGCTCCTGAGATTTACGAAAGTATTTCAGCCGAAGTCTTCTTGAAAGCAAAGTACCCCGTTGGGGAAACTTTTCTTGCCTCAGACCGATGTCAGACAAAGTTAATAATTGCATTTCATGTGGGAAGCAAATACCGCATAAGGATTTCCACTCTTTCTGTATACCTTGCTTAGGCCCAGACCACGACGTCTCGGCCTGCCGTTTTTGTGCTAGATTCAACAAGAGCACTATTAAGCACCGGGCGGAGTTCGCCCTTCATTATTTTGGCAAAAAATTTAATTATATCATATCGTCGGATACTCCGACCCCAGTTTTGAGCAAAAGATGCAAAGATAAGGACCGACTTCCGAGGTTTGCACCGACTACTGAGACCTCGCTTAGACCGACTACCGGTTCTCAGCGAGGCGCCTATGCAGCCCCTTGAGTACCGTTGAAACTACATTACCGGTGACTTCAGTACCCGAGGTCGCAGGCTCCTTGGTCCCCATTCCTACTGCAGATTCCGACGCCACTCTTGGCGGGGAAACTCAGAATTTAGACAGGCCTGCCATTTCTGAAGGCGTCTTTCAGGCCTTCCTCCTTCTCTATTAAATCTTTCACTAAATCTAAAGCAGCCATGAAAACCAAAAAACAGGGTCCTCAGACCTCCTCTTGAGGCCCCATGCCTAAAAAGCAGATGCTTAAAATGGCTGAGGATTTGATTACTCTTATCAGGGGTTCTCAACCCCCCTCTGACAAAAGACCCAGATTAGAGGAAGACTACCCTTCCTCAGATCAAGCTTCTATTACCTCAGAACACTCTTGAGGACCAGGATTACGCCTATTCCCCTTTCGAAGACTCTGATGGTGAGGAGTCTATTCCCTCGGTCTCCCCCCCTGAGGACTACTCTTTTGGGGAAACCCTGCATACATTGAGGGAACACTTTCACTGGGAAGGCCAAGATTACTCAGATTCCAAGAAAAGGCTCAGAGAATTTCTACTGCTCCCCCAGCATAGGCCCCTGGCTATTCCCTCCTGTTTTTGATATTTTGGATGATGTGTACTCAGAAGCCAGCCTTAATCCAGATTCTTTACCTCCAGCTTCTGTTAAACCAGACAGGTATTACCGGGTTCCTGATTCTCACCAGTTCCTATATAAAAGCCATACTGCTGACCCAGAAACTATTTCACAGGGTCCCAAGGGAATTAAGGCCTCTACTGCTAAAAACCCATTACCTTCAGAGAGAGATTCCAGAGCTTTAGAAAGGTGGGGGAAAAAGGTGTATACCTCCGCCACTTTAATCATGAGGGCATTAAACTGTCAATTCCATATGTTAAAGTATCAACAGTTTTTGTTGTCTCAGTTGAAAAGCAAAATGACACAACCAGAACAACCAGATTTGAAAGAGTTGCAGGATTTGTTGCATGGTGCAGAGCAAGTGGGTAAACATACCTTGCAGTGTGGTTTTGATGCTTTAGAGGCCTCATGTAGAGCTGCTGTTACGGGGTCTGTTATACGTAGACATGCTTGGCTCAAAGAGCAAACCTTACCAGATCATGTCAAAGCAAAATTATTAGATGCACCACTTCAAAAAGATGTATTGTTTGGTGTTAAAGCTGAGGAGGTACTAAAGAAAATGGAGGAAAAAGTGAAATCAATGCAAACAGTGAAAGATTTCCTGCAGGTACAACCTCCACGTTTCAGCAGAAACTGGCCTTCAAAAAATTGGTCCTTTCCAGCCACGGACAGACCTCAAAGGGGCAGATACAGACGCCCAAGGAGTAGAGGGCAACCTCAAGGATCTTACAGAGCCAGACAGTGGCAAGCACCAACCCCAAGAGGTGGAGAAGATAGATCACAGTCATTTAGAAAACAGACACAATGACTTCCCCCTACACCTGCCAAGCAAAGCTTTAATGGCAGCACCTTTGGGTGGAAAACTGGCATTATTCTCAAAAAATTGGCATATTGTTACAAAAGACAAATGGATTCTGGACATTATAGACAGAGGCTACAGGTTCCACTTTCACACCCTTCCAAAAATGAGAGGCATGCCAAACCTGCCACAAAATCAAAGGGCAGAGGCACAAAAACAAATTTCCGCTCTCATCGACATGAAAGCTATTCAAGAGGTACCTGCAAAAGAACAAGGTCAATGTTTTTATTCCAGACTATTCCTGGTACCAAGGAAAGACAAAGATTGGAGACCTATCTTAGATCTATCCATCCTAAACACATATCTATAGATGCCAAAATTCAAGATGCTCACATTACAGCAGCTTCTTCCCATGCTGGGCAAGGAGTCTTGGCTGGTAACATTGGACCTCAAGGAGGCATACCTGCATGTCCCTATCAGACAAGATTGCAGAAGATACCTCAGATTTCTTGCAGGTTCAACCCATTACCAATTCTCTGCATTGCCCTTTGGCTTATCTACTGTGCCCAGAGTGTTTACGAAATGCCTGGCATCAGTAATCACCTTCTGCAGACTACAAGGAATACAAATCTACCCATATCTGGACGGCTGCCTGATCCAAGTGGACAGCAAGGACATACTATTGCAGGATCTGGCATTTGTAATAAAACTGTTAAACTTCCTGGGATACACAGTCAACAAAAAGAAATCAAAACTAATACCCTCTCAACAAATAATTTTCGTGGGTACCAGCTTGAATACAACCACCCAGATGGCCTACCTCACGCCAGACAAACAAGGGCAACTGTCTCAATACTTCAGCAAAATGGCAACTTTCACCAGGCTAACTGCAAGGATAGTCCTGCAGGCTCTGGGATTCATGGCATCTTGCATCCTACTAATCCCATGTGCAAAGCTGCATATGAGGAAACTTCAATGGTACCTAAAAACTTATGGTCTCAACACAGCCACAGCTTGGAAACAATTATACCACTCATTCCATGCCTTCAAAAGGAATTTTTGTGGTGGGCTCAAGCATGCCAAAGAAACACAGGTCTCCCTTTCTGTGTACCTCAAGCAACTCAAATCATCACAACAGATGCCTCAGACTACGCCTGGGGAGCACACATGGCAGATCAGTGCATTCAGGGAAAATGGTCCCAAAAAGAGAAGCACCTACACATCAACCAAAAGGAGATGCTAGCCATGCAAAATGCTATTATGACCTTCAAAGACCTACTGCATCCAGGCCAGCTATTGCTAAGGACAGACAACACCACAGTGATGTGGTACATAAACAAACAGGGGGGAACTCATTCATACCCCTTGTGCAGGCAAGCCATGACCCTATGGAACACAGCACTGGAATTGCAAATTCAACTACAGGCACAATTCCTGCTAGGGAAGGAAAACACACTGGCAGACAACCTAAGCAGAAATATGACAGATCCACATGAATGGAAGTTGCATCCTCAAGTTTTCACAAAGATAACTCAGGCATGGGGACAGCCAGACATAGATCTATTTGCTACCCAGAGAAATTACCGGTTGAAAAAATTTTGTTCAAGGACCTATTATCCACAGGCCTGGAAAGTGGACGCACTCTCTTTCAATTGGACAACATTGACAGTTTATGCCTTCCCGCCTCTTCCTCTATTGCCCAAAGTTCTATTAAAAGCCAGAGCAGAGAGGCCGCAAATGATTCTCATTGCTCCAAGACTGGCCAAGTCAACACTGGTATCTGCTCCTGAAGAGTCTGACACATTCCCCACCATGGATCCTACCTCTAGTCCCTCTTCTGTTGTCCCAGCACAACTACAAAACCCTTCACAGCCAGCTCAAAACCCTAAATCTAGCTACATGGAGAATTCCTTAATTTCCCAACAGACTCTCCTCTCCAAGGAGGTGCAGGATGCCATCTTGGAGGCCAGAAGACCTTCTACTAGAAAAGCCTACTCCGCCAAATGGAAACGATTTTGTGCCTGGAATCAAGAAAAGGGCCAGAATCCTTGGGTAATAAATATACCTAAAATTTTACAGTACCTAGCTGAGATGTTAAATAGTGGACTTTCCTTCTCCTCCATCAAGATCCACGCTTCAGCCATTTCTGCACAATACAACACAGATCCTCCTTTATTCTCACATCCTCTCTTAAGGCAGTTCCTCAGAGGGGCAAAAAATATAAAACCCCCAAGGAAACCACCAGTCCCTGCTTGGGACCTCAACTTCATATTGGAAAAGTTGACCCTTCCTCCCTTTGAGCCAGCTTCTTCAACAAAACTACAATACTTGTCATGGAAAACAGTCTTTCTTCTGGCTATCACCTCAGCACGCAGGGTTTCAGAGCTACAGGCCCTCATGGCTGTGCAACCATTCATCATTTTCCATCAGGACAGAGTTTCCTTATGAACCAACCCTACCTTTATGCCAAAGGTAGTATCCAGTGTAACTTTGAATCAGACTATCCACTTACCTAGCTTTGAATCAGACTATCCACTTACCTACCTTTTATCCAAATCCACAAAACAAAGGGGAAAGACTACTACATTCCTTGGACATTCACAGACAACTTCGTTATTATTTGGACAGGACAAAGCCATTCAGGAAATCCGAGCAACTCTTTGTGTCCTATGCTACAGGTGCTCAAGGAAAGGCTATTTCCAAACAGACAATTTCAAAATGGATAGCCCACTGCATACACTTTTGTTACTCATTTCATGGAAAAACTGTGCCTGCATGCATCAGATCCCACTCCACCAGGGCCATAGCTACCTCTGCAGCTTTCCTCAGGGGGGTCCCTACCAAGGACATTTTGGAAGCAGTCACTTGGAGTTCAGTGCACACTTTCTCCAAGCACTATCACCTTCCACTATACTCTAAATCTAGAGCGGGTTTTGCCACAGCAGTCTTGCAGGGCATCCTCGCTCCTCCTAGTTCCACTTAGTGCCTACCACCCTTACTTAGTTTTGGGATTCTTTCCATCTGTAATGACTGCAGCTGTATGCACGATGAACATAGTACAGTTTTGTACCTACCATAAATGTAGATGTTCGAGTGCTCATACAGCTGCAGTCCAGGTTACCCCCCCCTCCGTCCCCTCTTACGACAGCCTTATGACAAACACCTTATCATACAACCTATTTGGGATATTCTTTTATGGTGTATTTGCTTGCAACTACTGTTTTTTGATTATTCTATATTGCATGTTTGCATAACATTATGTTTTGCCTTCCTTCTGGGGGCACCTGACATCTGGGGCAAGAAAAACTGAAGAAAATGGCGTTGGCTGCCTCTTTTGCACCCCTGCCGCACTGACGTCAGGGAAGAAGTGACAACGGACCTAGACTTTGGAATTCAGCCGACCGAGGACCCGCCTGATGGCAGGATAACCCATCTGTAATGACTGCAGCTGTATGAGCACTCAAACATCTACATTTATGGTAGGTACAAAACTGTACTTTCTTTTTACTGTGGTGACGAGGTTAGGTCCCTGGAGCATGTGGTTTGGAGAAATTGGGATTTCCTTAAGTGTAGCATGTCCAACAGTTCTGGGTTTGACATAGCTTTGTATGTTAGGCAGAGATCACCGCTGAGTAGGCGATATGTGACGGAGTAGAGCTAGAATTTTTTGAGATGGTCTGCGTATGGCATCTGTTTGAGGCTGGTAATCCTCTTAGTGAGGTATTTTCTGTGTTCGTTCCAATTGTTGCAGGTGTCTTGTGAGATACATGCCAAATGGGGCATTGTACTCTATAATGGGTCTGATGAGGGATGAGTAGAGAGGAACAATGACCTCCTTTTTTCTAGAGGTGAACCCTTCTGTGATGAAGTGTGCCATGTAGAAGGATTTCCTGACTACTGTAGCGATGTGGTTATCAGATGAGAGACTACTGTCCACCTGTGTCCCGAGGTCTCTTATCACGCTTTCAGTGTTTGGTGAGCTACTGCCTATGTGGTAGTTCATGGGTACCGAGTTTTTCCCCAAAGCCAAGAACACAGCATCCATGGGACCAGACAACATCCCAGGCTGCGTACTGCATGAACTACAGAATGAACTGGCACCCCACCGAAGTACCATGTTCAATCATAGCCTCACCTCAGGCTATGTGCCTACTGAATGGCACACAGCAATGGTTATCCCACTCCACAAAGGGGGTGCCACCACGGACCCTGGAAACTACCACCCCATTAGCCTGATGAGCCTGGTATACAAGGCCATGAAACGTATCATCTTGGAGCTTATAAACAAAGACATAGGTAACCTCCAAACCCTGGACCCCACTCAGTTTGGGTTTGTAAAAGGTAGATCATGTCTACTAAACCTGACGGACTTCTTTGAAGCAGTCACCAGAGCCGTAGATGAGGGCAAGGTAGTGCACACAACCTATCTTGACCTCTACAAGGCTTTAGATAGCATTCCCCATGCTTGAACTATAGATAAACTGGACATAAATCTCCCAGCCCCAATTAGGGAAACCATTGTAAAAAAACTTCTCAAAAGCCAACTTCACACTTCTTAAGACAGAAGCGGCAAACTTCATGGCACCCATGCAGACTAACAATAGAGGAATGACTGCCGAATCCTACAAAAATGCACTTTATAAGCATTTACACGAGTGCATGGATCATGCTATCCCTAATAGAACCAAGATGTTATCCTCCAAAAAAAGGAAGCCAATCTGGTGGTCCTCTGCCATAAGCAAACTCTACAACAGAAGAAAGAAACTGTTGCAAAAAAGAGTAAAATCCCATGACTGGAGGAACTCCCTGGTCAACCTCCGTATGAAGCTGAGATCCCTCATAAAATTCTCCAAAGCTAGTTATGAAAACAAAATTGCCACTGACTCTAAAGACAACCACAAAGCATTCTATAGCTATGTCAAGAATCTAAATGGGAACACTCAGATCTGCTCTGAGTTACAGCATAATGGCACTAAATATACAGAACCAATTGATATTGCCAACATCCTAGCAAACAGGTTCAGTGCTAACTTTACCCCCCTCTCACCCCCTACAGGGCCCATTTCTATACTGTAAGAATGCAAAGTTCCTATAATCATGGCTGCACACGTAAAAAACACACTCTCCAAAGCCAAGAACACAGCATCCATGGGACCTGACAATATCCCAGGCTGCATTCTACATGAACTACAGAATGAACTGGCATCCTACCTAAGTACCATGTTCAATCATAGCCTCACTTCAGGCTTTGTAACCACTGAATGGTGCACCATGATAGTTATCCCACTCCACAAAGGGGAAGCCATGACGGACCCCGGGAACTACCGCCCCATTAGCCTGATGAGCCTGGTCTGCAAGGCCATGGAACCTATCATCGTGGAACTCATAAACAAAGACATTGGTAATCTCCAAACTCTGGACCCTACTCAGTTTGGATTTGTAAAAGGCAGATCATGTCTCCTAAACCTGATTGACTTCTTTGAAGCAGTCACCAAAGCCATAGATGAGGGTAAAATGGTTCACACAGCTTATCTAGATCTCGCCAAGGCTTTCAACACCATCCCCCACTCTGGAATTATAGATAAGCTCACTAAACTAGGTATAAATCCCTATGTCACAAGATGGGTTGCTAACTGGCTCATGGACAGAACCCACACTGTGAAAGTAGCGGATTCCAAATCTGACATCAGACCAGTGACAAGTGGAGTACCACAGGGTTCATTCCTGGGTCCTCTCCTGTTTGGTATCTACTTCTCTGAAGTGCAGGCCAACACAGAAGGTCTTTGGCTAACAAAGTTTGCAGATGACTGCAAACTAGGAGCCATAATCGAAACTCCTAACTATGTGGACAAACTACAAAAGGGCCTCACTGAGACAGATACCTGGTGTCAAAGCCATGGCCTAAAGCTCAATGCCAAAAAGTGTATTGTCATCCCCTTTGGTAAAAACTCTGTACCCATGAACTGCCACATAGCTGGTAGTCTACTTAATGCCGAAAATGTGATGAGACCTTGAGACACAGGTGGACAGTAGTCTCTCCTTTGATAATCACATCGCCACAGTGGTCAGGAAATCCTTCTACATGGCTCATCTCATCACAAAAGGATTTTCATCCAGAAAAAAAGAGGTCATTGTTCCCCTCTACTCATCACTCATTAGACCCATTATAGAGTACAACTACCCTTTTGGTATGTACCTCACAAGACATCTACAACAACTGAAAAGACCACAGAAATACCTTACAAAAAGGATTACTGGCCTCAAACAGATGCCCTATGCAGACCATCTCAAAAAACTACAGCTTTACTCCATCATATTCAGCACTGACAAAACAGGTAATGGAGATGCATCTAAATCTCCATTATTATGAGATGCTAGCAAAACTGTATTATTCCGTGCTACAGGTTCTATGTTTGAAGCAGAACTTTGTGGAATATAGGATCTGGGCCAAACAAATACTTGGCCGTTTAAGAAATCATTATGGTCCCTCATTAGTTTGCGTTGCTTAGTAAGTCTAAGTCTATCACTGAATGCATTCACCTGTACAAAGACATTACGTATTTTGTTCAAGCAAAATTCAGAAACAAAGCATTCAGTTAATTCTTTGTAAATAGTATCTATTTTGTTCCGCAGGTCAGTCTCCAAAGGTGAAAAATATTTCAACATTAACCTAGCATAACTGAAACCCAGTTCAATATTTAAGTTATAATGAAACCTAATCAATTTATTATTATTAATGTTACTTATATATATATAATATATGTATATATATATATATGTTTTTATCATTATTGATTTATTTTTATTTTTACTTTTATTTTTATTAACATATTTTGAGATGAATTTATAGATCAAAACAGTTCATAGTTGTTATTTTCAAAAATGCAGACATCATTATATGATTTATAGACTAGATTTAATTTTTGTAAATATAATTTTATAATATTTAATAATATAATTTGTATATAGGTTCAAAAAATACATTGATCAACATACAAAAAAATTTAGATTATGTAGTTTAGTGGAAAATTACTTATTTATTAGGAGATGTATCTTTGATGTAGTAACATTTATAATAGTCTATTTATATCATCATTTTTTACCACTTGCATATGCACTTTAAATTCATAGTATTGCCTTTTAAAGTGATACATATATATAATAATGAATCACAGCTGTTTATACTGTTTACTAATTAACTGCTAATCATTATACTAAGAATGTTTTCCCGTGTAAATGAGTATTTAAATGTAAAGTGTTTGGTTTAACGTTATCTGATGAAGCGTAGGTTACACTACACGAAAGCGCTCATCTATTTTTGTGTACTATTAAATTGATTTTGGATTTTATCTGGTGTTCGCGATTTATTGCAGTGCATCATCGTGGCTAGATCTTCCATTACTTTCCTTCACTGAAGTGAAATTACTTAAAGTCTTATAACTGGGCATACCCATGGTCTAAAGGACTCAGCCTCCATTGTTGACTGACTTTATGGTCAGTGCTGTACTCACCCCATCACATACATTAGGTTGTTTGGCTTTAGGGTCTCCTTCACTGTGCAGCCTAGACAAGTTTACCTTTGCCTGGGAGAGAGTGGTCAGATTTGCATCAGGTATACTAGGGAGTTCCACGTTTTTGTTGAACTTTGCACATCTGAGTAGGTTTTATTCCCAGGTGTTTTAGTTGACTTCGAACTAGCATTAATGTTTTCTGTCATTTGCAGTACCCCAGCACCTTCTCTCACAGGTCAACTTACCTATACTGTAAAGCCACACTCAGCCTTATATTCCTAGAGCAATTTATGTTACACATTACCCTTTCAGTACAAATACAGTGACAGCACATTGTTTTTTTAATTTTCCTGTCAATTTTTTTGAAAAAGTTTCCTCTCTATAGGATATACTGACTTAACACTACTACTTATATTCAAAATGGAATTAAACACATCTTCTAGCCCACTGTGGTCATAAGCAGACAAGCCTGATTTAAACCTGCCTTAACCAACTGCCCCCCCCCCCCCCGCCATTCTTTATACACCTGTGTCGCACATGCAATATACTCGTTGTAAAAAGTGAAAACCAACTGGAAAATGGCCAATAGACCTACCGTTTGCAGCTAACCTCAGTGTGGTTATATCACTGAACAAGTAAAACTAAAATGTTAAGATGAACTAATAGGAATGTTTATTTGAGCCATTGAAGTAAGAAGTACATGGTTTCATCTACTGAACTATTTTCAAGAACTTCAGACTTCTACAGATGAGTAACATCATTTCTTATCTGTATTTCTCAACTGACTGACTAAATACAGCTCTTGAAAACAGTTAGTAGATGAAAACACATTTGTTTCCCTTTAGTGGTCCAATAATTTCAACTTTGTTTATCAGAACTGCATTTTTATTTTCATTTATTAAAAAAACGTGTACATAATGAGCATGCAGCTGGGGAGGGTACCATCCTGCTGTAATAAATTAACAGTTCTACCTGTAGTTCATGTTGATTTAAGTTGCAGAAGCTATTTTATCTGTATTCTTAACTACTTCTGTTGGACATACAGACTTGCTTTTTCATCTTCTTACAATTTTTTTATGTTCATATGATGTCCTTGAACTGTTGGAGTCTCTGATTGCCTGGTTCTCCCATAAAAAGTGTGGCTGTATCAGTAAAACCTAATCAGTTAACAAATGTTAAATTTAGAGTCTGTGTTTAGAGTCCTCTGCCATGATTACCAAGTTTCTAAGACCTGGTTTCTATTGATTTGTCAGAATCCACATTAGATTTTTTTTTCAAAATCGTAAGATTTATTCTGATTGCCATATTAAAGCCTGAGTGACATACCTAATCTCTCATTTTCATCTGCTGTCCCATCCTATTCCTACCCCCTTTCAATTCCAAAATCAGCATTTTAAATTAATGAAATGCAGCATTTGTGGTTTCCCTAAGATAGACAACATAAACTTCCTTATTTTCTAGTACTTGATCTTTCAAGAATTCAGAGGGTGTGTATTTTCGGATGTTGTTGTACATACATAGGATTCTGTAATTCTGTAAAGCCCTAACTAGTTTTGGAGCATGAGATCTTTGTAATCAATAGCTAAGTTCATTTGCAATACTTTTGTTTGTTTTGAAAACATTTATCCAAATAGAGATGGTGAAAAAGTACACTTTTAATGCAGGTTTTCAGAAGCATACAAAGTAATCCAGAGTCATTCTCTCCACACTTGGTATTTCATACATGATGTCAACAGTTTAATGTTTAGCAATGACTGGTGTGTTAAAAGGCCAAAGCTTAACTGCTCCAAAATAGTCAAATTTCAGCAACCAGTTCAACTACAGTGCTTTGCCAACATTACGTAGACTTTGCCATACTTACTGTTAACTCAAACTGCATGCTGAAAAATGCTATTTCTTTTTTAATTGTAATTCATATTTAGTATTACTTACATTATTATTTTTGTCATTAGTTATCCCTTTTTGGTATTATAAACATTGTGTGTATCATGATAATCTTTATCACTGACGTGATTTTGTTTTTTTCTTACATCCTTTTTTCCTTGCCTGCCAACTATCAATCCCATACTACTTGTTTATTTCCCACACTGCACCTGAAGTGAAGGTGTATCATTTTTTCCTTTCTCTGTACTGGGGGAGGAGGGGAACATTATCGATACAGCCAAAGGAGCATTTGTTATTTGCTCTAACTTGACACTCCCATTGGCGGATGTTACAAGTATCTGCAGACCTGGCCTGAAGTGTAAACTCTTTTTATGTTTTATGTTATGCATTTGTCAACTGGATAAGCCAAATGGACACATATCCTTTTTCAGGGGTGACCCAGAAACACTATCTGGTTAAGTGGCTTGTTCAGAGTCAGACATATCTCTCAACTGTACACATTTTTCACAGAATGTTGAGATTTTTGCCTCATATTTTTGGTCTGTTTCTCATCAAATTTTTGTTTTTTTTGGAAAGTCACACTGGCAAATCACTGAGGATTGAATTCAGAAAATAATGACCGATATCTGAGATTCAGATTTCATACCTTTCAGAAAATCCATGCTAATTTAAAACCTGTTTGTATCAACTTTTTAAGTTTGTAAAAGTAGTATTTAAAAATTGTCCCTATTTTTGGACCCCTGTCCCCCCATTATTTATAGGTTTGTCAGATTTCTTACTCTAAGTGGTTGAGAGGTATGGAAAGGCACACTAAGCAAATGGAAGTATAAGGAATCAAACTTTCTATTCTGGGCTACAGGAAGTAGCTTGTCAACAGCTCAGAGCCTTAATCCTCTGTATTGACTACCAGACCAGGCACTTCTGTGCCTGCTCAGCCTGGCTACAACATGCATTGTTAGTCAATCCTGTCACTGACTTATTTCAGTTGCTGTTGGTGGTTTCCTGCGGTGATACCCATCCTCAATTGGATATAAGCAGAACACTGTGTTTTGCTGACTTCTTTCCCAAGTTGGTGTCTCCCTCATATGTGTTGCTAATCAGTCTTGGATTTATCCTTCTGTCAAAGTCAAGAAAAAAAAACCCTGAAAGTAGGACCAGGTGCACGGCAAGAATTGATACAAGTAGACAAAAATGCCAGCACCAAATACAGTGAAAAGCACAAAACTAGTAAGGTAAATACATAAGTCTTTTTATTTTATCCACAAGGTAATATACATCCCAGACCGGTTTCAGCCAACAGGCTTTCCTCAGTGGGAACAAAAGTAGTTCTTTTTGTTCCCTCTGAGGAAAGCCTGTTGGCTGAAACCTGTCTGGGATGTATTTATCCTTCTGTACCATACAGCTTGACAAAGAGTTTTTACATTTACTACCAGAATATAAGTATACTGATAAAATATGAGGTTATGGTAAAAATAAAAATATAGTCGTACATTTGCTTTCTGAATATTAAATAATCCTCTCCATCCATCTACAGGTGGAAAATAATAACTTGCAACCAGATGTACTCACTACTCTTGTGAAATGTGAATTACCTCTAAGTTAACAATCTCAGATAGCAAAGGAAGAAGAGATAGGAGCCAATGTTAGCAGTTTAGCTGTAAGGCTGACACCCTAATTCCAGTCTACAATAATTGAAAATCTGAACTTTTACGCAGCAGACATAGCATCCTCTAATAGTTTATGCTGTGGTTTTCCCTAAAAAATTCTAGAGTATTTGAATTGTTACTTTATCATTTTCCATATAGATGACTACATCAAATGGCAGGTTAGTGATGGTGGAACACTATTAAATGTTCAAGTTACATTATCGTAGGCAGTCAGGTGTGCTTACTTAAGGATACAGTATACACACGCTGTAGTCATACTAGATCTAGCCCGCTGGAAAGAAGGAATGCCTAGGCAGAACTGATTGAATAGATAAAGAAACTGTTATGTTTTCCACAGGGCATCTAGCAGATGAGAGTAATGACCCTTTGCAGCATGCTAATCTGTAGAGTCTAGACGTAAGGATGAATTTAGATGCACTATATCTCTCAGCTGTCACTTATTTTGTCCTTTTATTTTTGTCATTTTATTCAAAGACCCTGGTAAAGCACTAAGGATTGCAATTAGTCAGTAATACCAGACATTAGTTTCATACTTTTTATTCTTCAGAAAATGCATTGGTTGCAAAACCTGTTGTTCTGTTAACATTCTAACCAAGTTAGAGTAACACTTTAATTCTGATATTGGGCTTTTGTCCCCTCCCCCATTTATTTTTGGTTTTGTTCAGAGAATGTGAGCTGCGATCTTGCATGTTGTTTTGTTTGCTTGCATTCTGCTTTCCCAGCAAAACCTTGATTTTGTTTACTGTGTACACAAAGCAAGAACCATTTACCTTCACCTTCCAGAATCAGGTGCATTATATATGCTTGTAAGGTGAGAGTTATGCATTTGGCACCGTGTGTAACATTGATCCATGTCCAATATCATATCCCTAATAAGATGGTACTTGTAATAAAGGTGAGAAGTACTTATAATGAAGATAATTAAACCCATTCCTGATGGCAGTAGTTTGGTTGGGTATTATATATATATATATATATATATATATATATATATGTGTGTGTGTGTGTAGATATATATATATATATATATATATATATATATATATATATACATGCACATACGCACACACCTATATATGTATGTACAGATCCTAATGTTGATGTTGTCAAGACAGCTAGGTGATGGTCTATAAGCACATCCTGTCCTGTGTCCAGCAGAAACATGAGTTTCCACATTGCCATGCTCCCAGTGGGCCATGGAAGTGCACCTTTGTGCTATATCAAATTCATCTTTTCTGAATGTTGTTATGTAACACCTACCATCTCCTTGGTGTTCTTTTCTTCCTCCATCTTAGACAAGGTGATAGAGAGCACAGTGGTTGCATACTTCTGGTTAAGAACAGAAATTTTACAACTCTCTTCCCTGTTTGTAGAGGGATAGAGGACAAAAGTGACATTAATTTGGACATTACCCCATGTGAAATGTGATTTACTGAGGATGAAGAGGACATTAAATGTTTTACTTATCACTTCCAGTATCTTAATGTCCTACTGCTTCTTCAAGGAAGAACTGCTTACCTAATTAGGGCAGTTGACAGCAAAGATGTCTTTTTAAGCAGATTACAATTCTGTTTGCTGCTGTAAGACTAGTTCAGAAAAAAGTGACAGTAACAATTTTGCCTGTAATTTGTTTTCTTGTGGAAGTAAAATTGTTATCTAGAATTACAGCTTGATTGTCATTTTGTGGTTTTGAAGTTGCAAGATTAAGAAATGCAAATAGTCAGGTTGTGTACAAAATAGAGAAGTATTAGAAATATAAAATAACTCACATAAGCAATGCCACAAATATAGTAGGGAGCAGGCACTTTTCCATTTGACATTTGTACAGTGCTTAGTGTGAGATGTTAAAGCCCTTAAGGCAGACTTGACTCCCTGAACGTATAGTGCAGTATTCAGGATTTTGCTCCATATCTGAACACTAGAAAAAAAGGTAAATTCCTTCTTGTTTTGAATCCAGTAAATACCACTCTTGTATATATCATATGAATATTTTTCATTTGTATATTTTAGTAACAGATCTCTTATTTTAAGGTTCTGGGAATAAGATAATGTAATAGCCAATAAGACAGATGTAGAATGTAAATTGCAGATCACTTTACACCCTCTGCTAATTCTATACACCAGCTCCAGGACCGCACAACAGTGGGAAAGGAAAGGACATACTCCCATATTCAGTATTTTGAGTTTTAAAATGTTTTGTGTTTCAGTATTTTGAGTTTTCATTCGAACCAATGGAACATGATCACCTTACATCATTTAACTAAAACCTGTACATTTTTTTATTCATCCTGGTTAATATCATGACACATTGTAACTTTTTAAATGGAATGGCATTGTTCTGTAGAACGTCACTGATGTTCATTGTACATGTGACAATGTGAGGTATTGTCAGCTAGACCAGGAGAAATAGGGCAATAGATGTGTAACATATGCCAGCACAGCTAGCTGGAATTTATAAAGAATTACATGTTATTTGTGTATCAAACTTATTGGTACACATGCTTGTGTTGAATAATGTGTTTGTAAAGCTGCTTGTGTTAAAAATGCACCAACAGTGCACCCTACTGAACAGAAAAAGAAATGTACATGCATTATTGTAACTGTTAAAATGTATGTGTTTTAACAGAGACTTCAGGAAGAGAAGAGGTTAATCTCAAACTTTGAAAAATAGTAAGATATTAAATTACTGGGCCTAGGCCAAAAATATGTTATCTCACAGTTTTGAATGAAGCCAGAGACTCATTGTCTGTAAGAAGTATGGTTTATTAGCTCCTGTAGGAAGAGTGGAAGTGTTTTATGGTTTTATGACTTCCAGGAGCTGCATTAGATCTTAGCATGGCTCTGTGTGCGTATATTATTGACACATAGGTGCTGCATCCTGGCAGTTTTTCTGTAATCAAGGACAAAAATAATGTTTTAATACTAGATGAGATTGAAGTCTCAGGGCAGTCTGTTTCTGGAACCTGACATTGAAGGATCACTCACCTTCTTCATCTTGCCTTGCTCTGGTAAGTGAACAGGGAATAGTAACTCTAGTGATCATTCAGGAAAATATAGTGTGATTAGTTAAGTATTGTTTTTCTGTAAATGTGTGAACCTGTCCACCTGTGTTACTTTTAAAGGAGAAGCATACCCACAGACTCAAAAAAAATGTTTATTTCACTGGTTTGGTGTTTCTGACATTTTAACACCACTCCAGTTCTATTTACAGGTTTTAAATATTTTTATACATAAGAGTCTGAACACATGGGGTCTAGCATCTTGAAGTGATCCTGGTTGTTTAGTCTGCCTCTAAGTATCCCACAACGCATTGCTTGTGTAAAAAAAAACGACATCACGCAGGCCTCTTGCTTCCTAAAGCTCCTGTCACTGCATTGATTTTACATGCATACACTGCTGTCTTTCAGTCAGTTAGTTTTAAGTAACAGTTCATGCCATTCAATAACTACTTAAAACACAAACAGTGCAAATGTCACAGAACAGGCTTTCAAATTGCTTTTTATTGCTGCTGCTTCTTAGAATGGTTAAATTACTGTCTTTTCTGAAGCCTAAATTGTACTACTTCAACTCATCTTCCATCCCCCTTCACAACTAACTTCCTTAGCTGTGACAGTGCTAAGGGTAATTTGAGCTGTTACCTGCTGTTATTGACCGCTCACAGCAGGAGACTTGACTCATGTACTGTTTCCTTGTTGTAGCCTTTACTTTCTGTATGGGTAGGGAAAGGATCAGGGAGCTGTGACATCACATCATGGATGGATGTTTAGGACGGTCATGGTGATGTCAGTTTGGGGAGGGAATTGGCCAGAAAATAACCTATATTCATTGGCCTTGATGATATCAATGAATTGGAGACTGCAGTAAGCTTTTCCAGGGCAGAATAAAAGTTTTTTGAAAGTGAAACTGCCACAGTACAGTAAGGTGCTGTTCTAGTGGAGAGAAACAGTCGATTTAAAATATTTTAAATGCTGTATTGTTGTTTATTCATAGCAGGGACTGTAAATAGGGAGAAAATGGACAGAGAAGTTGAGCATTTAATAATGGAATACCATTGTTGTCCTTTAATATTTCCTGTCATTGAAACCCTGGTGTTTATTTAAATAGTATGACCCACCCCATCCAACAACTACCTTTCTTTCCATTCCATTAATTACCTTGATTATAACAAGCTCAGATGCTCATAAGCCTAGTACTTATTATACAGCAGAAACTTCTTATTGTAACATTTGTTAATATCTGTTATGTACTTCACAGATAAAGATTCTAGTTGTCTACTGATGTACTATGTTCTTCATCTGTAAATATGTTGTAAGTAATTGCTATGTTAAATTGTTAATCGCTTTGTAATCCAATGTAACTACTGTCTGTTTATTTTAACTGTGGAGCTTTTCTCCCCCGGCCTCTGCTGAAAATGGACCTACGTCCAGTCGGACACTCCCGGTCAACAAATGTAAATAAATAAATTAAATAAATAAATAAATAGATATTACATATTTTCATGTTTTTTTATTATTAAATATATTTAAACTTTTCATTATGGCTGGTCTTTTAGAGAATATTTTAACCATTGAGAGTACTAATATCTTTTTGGTGACTGTGGCCACTCCTGAAAGCCATACTGCATTGGTCAAACTACCATTCATATTAATATTAATTTCACTTATTATAATTGGGTACCCTTGTAAGAGCCTTAGAGTAGCTGGCTTGGGAGTGTCTGGTGGCAGTAACTACCTTATAATCTGCACAGAAGGAGGCGTAGTTAGTAAAGCTGTGCCAACCTTTCCTAAGTGTGTGTGTGTGTGTGTGTGTGTGTGTGTGTGTGTGTGTGTGTGTGTGTGTGTGCGCGCGCGCACGCGCCTAAGTGTGTGTGTGTGTTAGCTACTTGGAGCAGGGACATGAAGCACTGGTTTCACAGAGAGGGTTCTGGAGGACTTGGCTTGGACACTTGGCTGAGGATTTAACTCTACAGCTGTGCTAATGGGCAGCCTTCCTGGAGACGTGGGAAGACACAGAGAGAGAAACCCAGACACTGGGCTGAGTGTGGTCCCCATGTCTCTTAAGGGAAATTGTGTTTGATGCAGCGAGCTGCATCTGGAAATACTTGGTGTATCCATTTTTATTCCAAGTGAATGTCCCTCTCCAGTGTCCGTGGTGAGGACTCAACCTCCTTGATTACTGGCCCAGAGTGAGGACATCACAGTGTTGATAACTGCTGCAGCAGCCTTAGCTGTATGGGTTATATCCTGCCAAGGATATAATGGCCAACCAGCTTCCAAAGCTTCGGGGAACCTTCCATGCATCCAAACTGTCAGGCAGCTCAAGCTGAGCTGACTAAAAGACAAGTTTGGATGCAAAGCCCATTGAAGAGTATGCTCCCCTGAGTCTTTTGAGGATCAACAGTTGGCTCGTCCTTTCCTTTGCTTGGCAGATATGCTCCCTTTGGTGGAAAAACTTCCATTTTCTTTAATTTGTTGATGTTGTATTACTTTGCTCTTCAGGAAAGTTATTGTAAAGCTAGGAGTATTGTGTTTTAATGGACTGTTTCAAGACTAAATGGAGCACTCCTTTTGCCTGTAAGTTGAAAAGTAGTGTTAGCTAACTGAAAACTAATTTTCTGTAGGGAAATTGTGTCTGGTTTTCCTTGGTGGGACTGGGATAGTGTTTGAAAGTGCTTTTTTTCTGTCAAAAAAGTTAACTTTTGTGGAATGGTAATTTTTTCTGGCATTTGCTGCTTGTCCTCCACAGGAAAGATGCACCATTTTCAGCTTGAACATGTAACAGAGTATTGGTCCCACAGTCTGTCCTCCTTCCAGCCACAAAAAGAAAAAGTTCAGCAAGCAGCCTTTACCATCACAACAGGCTAGCAATCTGTCTCAGCCACAGGTGGGTGACTCTGCTGTGGCCATTCGTTGTACTTCAGACCATTCATCTTTTTCCTTGGGTTCCTCGGGTGTAACAACTACAGCCAGTATGGATTTGGGGTTAGCCATCTCCTCTGTGGTTGTTGAGTTCTCTCAGTGGGCAAGGCAGAGCCACTCTTCTTGGTCCTGGGAGATGAACAGGGAAGTTCTCCCTATTGTCCCAAAATCATGTGCCTTTCTCTGGGGAAGCAACTGCTGCCATTAGTAACACTGTTGGCCCCATTTTCCTATTCTACTCCTCAAATTTCTTTATTCGGGAGTAGTTTCTGGCTCATAGTTTAATTCAAGCTACTTATCCTTCTTTTAAAGTAGTTTCTGGTAAAAGAAAAAGGGATTTCTATTTTTCTGAAGAGATTCAAGATTCTGAGTCTGAAAAAGAAAATGCATGGATGAATTCAAGATTTTGCCACAGATTTCTGATTCAGACTCAAACGAGAGCTTTTCAGATGTCCTTCAAGGATGCATCTGCAGTCTTCACAAATGGGTTGTCCTGTCGTCAGGCAGCCCTTCGGTCGGCCGGATTCCAAAGTCTGGGTCTGGCTTCGGCTGGTGTCGCACTTCACCCGACGTCATTGCGGCAGTTATTCGGGTATAAAGGCATCAGCCAACGCCATTTTCCTCAGTCTTTCTTGCCGTGTGGCGCCCGAAGCAGAAGCTGTTCGCAAGTGCCGGTCGGTCAGATCCAGAGATTACTACTACAGAATATTACTTCGAAGACTTCTAAAAAGCTAAGTACCCCGTTGGGGACTCTTTCTTGCCTCAGCCGATGTCAGAGAAAGTGAATAACTGTTTATCTTGTGGGAAACAAATACCTCATAAAGATTTCCACTCCTATTGCATACATTGTTTAGGCCCAGACCACGACGTAGCCGCTTGTCTAGCCTGTGCTTCTTTTAACCGACGGACGCTTAGACATCGGTCGGAGTTTGCTGAACAGATTTTCGGCTCTGATTTTGCATATATTATGCCGTCGGATCCTCCGACTACGCAAAGTACCAAAAAACGCAAAGAAAAGGACCGACACTCGCGGTCCACGGTTTCGGCCGAAACCGCGGTTAAGCAAACCACGAGTGTCTCTGTTTCGGCCGAAACCGAGCAAGCGGTTCTTTCTTCAGCCGAAATCATGCCTTCTACCGAGGCCTCTTCTAACCTGGTAGAAACGGCTTCTGAAATCCAACCTTCTGTTGCGGTTTCACAGGATTTATCAGATACCATTCCCCTGGATATTTCTACCCCTGCACGTGGAGCTGCTAGGCCTCCTGCAGCAATGTCTATTAAGGCCTTTGCCAGGGCTAAAGCAGCCAAAGCATCAAAAACGGTGCCTGCCAAGCCCCCCTCTCTCAGGCCCAGCACCAGCTCCCATATGCTTACTTTGGCTGAGGATCTCATCTCTTTAATTCGTGGAGCCCAGCCTCATCCAGACAGGGCCTCTCTCCCTCCTCCAGAAAAAAGGCCTGGAGCAGAGCCCCCTGAGCCAGTATCCACAGATGATTCCTCTGATGACTCAGATCATACAGACCCTCCTGAGGCTGCTTATTCTCCTTACGAAGACTCTGATGCTGAGGAGTCCATCCCTTCAGCCTCTCCTCCTGAGGAATTTTCCTTTGGGGAAACCTTGCATGCTATGAGGGAGCAATTTCAGTGGCAGGGCCAAGATTTCTCAGACTCCAGAAAAAGGCTTAGGACTTTTCTACATTTGCCACAGCATAGGCCTTTAGCTATACCTCCAGTACTTTCTGTTGTTGATGATGCATTTAATGATGCTTGCACTGCTCCTGATTCATTACCTCCGGCTCCTGCTAAGCCTGATAGGTTCTACAGGGTCCCGGACACTCATCACCATTTATATAAGGCTCCTTTTGCAGATCCAGAGACTATCTCCCAGGGTCCTAAAGCCATAGCAGCTACTTCCACTAAAACCCCTCCCTCTGAAAGGGAATCCAGGTCCTTAGAGAGATGGGGTAAAAGTTTACACCTCTGCTACTTTGTCAGCTAGAGCTTTGAACTGCCAATTTCATATGATTCAATACCAAGAGTTTATGCTTGACCAGTTGACTAAAAAGCTGTCCTCTGAAGAATCTTTAGATAAGAAATATATTCAAGAAATGGTACATAACATACAGCAGGTTAGTAACCATTCCTTAAAATGTGGCTATGATGCACTGGAGGCTTCCTTTAGATCAGCCATGACTGGCACAGTTATCAGGAGGCATGCATGGCTGAAAGAACAGGCATTACCAGACCATGTCAAATCAAAGCTTTTGGATGCACCTATGGACAAGGTCAGTTTATTTGGTTCCCCTGCGCAACAGGTACTAAAAGATGGAAGAGAAAGCAAAATCTGTACAAACAGTGAAAGATTTCTTACAAGTTCAACCTCCAAGGTTTAGCAGGAACTGGCCCTCCAAGAATTGGTCCTTTCCAGACTCCTCTAGGGCAGAAAGAGGCAGGAATAGGCGCTCGAGAGGCAGAAACCAAACCAGGGGTGCCTACAGGGGACGCCAGTGGCAAGGTACCAACCAGCGAGGCACGGATGCAACCACCACCACTACAACAACTCATTCACAGTGACTTGGCGGTGGCACCGCCTACCAGGGAACAACTAGAAGCACCCTTAGGCGGAAAGCTAACCTTATTTTCAAAGAACTGGCATTGCATCACAAGAGAAAAATGGATTTTGCAAACTATAGACCAAGGTTACAGGTTCCATTTACATACCCTACCAAGCAAAAGAGGAATGCCAAACCTGCCACCTACTCAAAGGACAGAAGCTCTAAAGCAAATATCTCAATTACTAAGAATGAGAGCTGTGGAAAAGGTACCACCTTTGGAGCAAGGAAAGGGATTTTACTCCAGACTCTTCCTGGTACCAAGAAAAGAAAACAAATGGAGGCCTATTCTAGACCTGTCCGCTTTAAACACATTCCTCATTGTTCCAAAATTCAAAATGCTGACCCTACAGCAGCTTCTTCCCATGCTGGGCAAGGAGTCTTGGCTGGTAACTCTAGATCTCAAGGAGGCATACCTGCACGTCCCCATAAGACCAATTTGCAGAAGATACCTCAGATTTCTTGCAGGATCAGAGCATTATCAATTCTCAGCATTGCCCTTTGGCTTATCTACTGCACCCAGAGTGTTCACGAAATGCCTGGCATCAGTAATCGCTCATTGCAGACTTCAGGGAGTTCAAATCTATCCCTACCTGGACGACTGCCTGATACAAGCGGACAACAAAATAAAACTAACAGAAGACCTACAAAGAGTCATTTACCTGCTGCAAGCCCTGGGATATACAGTCAGTATAAAAAAGTCAAGGCTGATTCCATCCCAAAGAATAACCTTTCTGGGTGCAGAACTGGACACATCAAATCAAATGGCATCCCTAACTGCAGAAAAGAAAGAGCAGCTTCCTCTCTACTTCTTGGCATTAACAAAGCAGAACCATCTAACTGCAAGAAAAGTGCTGCAAGCTCTAGGCTTCATGGCATCCTGCATAATACTGGTCCCTCATGCCAGGCTGCATATGAGAAAGCTACAATGGTACCTAAAGAATTTGTGGTCTCAACACAAGCACAGCCTAGAAACCAAAATTCCAATGATTCCCTGCCTGAAGAAAGAGTTCCTATGGTGGGCTCAAGCCTGCCAATCAAACTCAGGATTGCCCTTCTGCAAAAGCCAACCAAAACAAACCATCACGACAGATGCCTCAGACCTCGGTTGGGGGGCACACATGCTGAACAGGTGCATTCAAGGCCTATGGACTCAAGACCAGCTGCACCTGCACATAAATCTAAAGGAAATGATGGCAGTAAAATTGGCAATCCAGGCCTTCAAACCTTTTCTCCAAGAAGGTCAGCTGATGATAAGGACAGACAACACCACAGTTATGTGGTACATCAACAAACAGGGAGGCACACACTCATATCCTCTATGCCTGCTGGCACTGGACCTATGGGATGTGGCTCTGGGCTACAACATTCAGTTACAAGCAATTTATGTACCAGGGAAGGAAAACATTCTAGCAGACATATTAAGCAGAACTACCACAGATGCCCACGAATGGATGCTGCATCCGGACATCTTCAAAGCCATCACAAGAGAATGGGGATTACCACAAATAGACTTGTTTGCATCCCCACTCAATCACCAGCTAAAGAAATTCTGCACAAGGACATACCACCCACTTGCTTGGAAGGTGGACTCCCTATCTTTCAGTTGGAAAAACCTGATAGCATACGCATTCCCACCACTTCCTTTGATGCACAAGGTGCTTCTGAAGATCAAAGAGGAACATCCGAGGATCATTCTGATAGCTCCAGACTGGCCAAGACAACATTGGTATCCATTGCTGAGGAGCATGTCCGGGAACAAATATGGACACTGCCCCTGATCCCATTACTGTTAACACAGAACAACTTCAACATCCTGCATCCAAACCTGAAAACTCTGCAGCTAACTGCCTGGAACATTACATGACAACAATTAACCCAAATTTATCCCAAAGGGTTAAGGACATAATCCTGGAGGCTCGAAGACCTTCAACAAGAAAGAATTATGCAGCAAAATGGAAAAGATATCTCACTTGGAGTACTGCAAAGGGGCAAGAAGTGACACTGGTGAACATAGCCAACATCCTGGAGTACTTGGCAGAGCTCTTCCATACAGGCCTGTCCTACTCTTCCGTCTAGATACATGCCTCAGCTATTTCAGCAGAATACAGCTTGGATCCTCCTGTCTTCTCGCATCCTCTGCTCAGACAGTTTCTGAGAGAAATTAAAAATGTGAAACCTCCCCGGAAACCTCCATTACCAGCATGGGACTTGAACTTAGTACTAGAAAAATTGACACTTCCCCCTTTCGAACCAGCAGCAACAGCAGAATTACAATACTTATCCTGGAAGACTGCATTCCTGCTGGCAATAACTTCAGCAAGAAGGGTCTCTGAACTACAGGCATTAATGTCAGTGCAACCCTTCATGATCTTCCATCAAGATAGAGTGTCCATGAGAACAAATCCTACATTTATGCCTAAGGTGGTATCCAGAGTCTCTTTAAATCAGGCTATCCACCTTCATACATTCTTCCCCAACCCACAGAACAGGGGAGAAAGGCTACTACATACCTTGGATGTGCATAGACAATTACGCTACTACCTGGACAGGACAAAAAACAATAGAAAAACTGACCAGCTTCTGGTAGCATATACAACAGGGAAGGAAGGAAAACCAATTTCAAAACAGACAATCTCCAAATGGATAGGAAATTGCATTAGATTTTGTTACTCCTATCATGGAAAGAAAACTCCAGAGAACATCAGGCCTCACTCCACAAGGGCTACAGCCACTACCACAGCTTTCTTATGAGGAGTGGCTACCAAGGACATTATAGAGGCTGCTACTTGGACCTCCGTGCATACATTTGCCAAGCATTATAATTTACCTTTATACTCTAGATCCCGAGCTGGTTTTGCCACTGCTGTTTTGCAAGGGATCCTAACTACACCATAATCTCTACTTATTCCTCCTCCCCTAGTTTAGCTATGGTATTCTACCCATTTGTGAAGACTGCAGATGCATCCTTGAAGGACATAGTACAGTTTTGTACCTACCATAAATGTAGATGTCCGATAGGAATGCATCTGCAGTCAGGATTACCCTCCCTCCTTCCCCTCTGAGGTACTCCTAGGGTATTTGCCAACCTTCAGCTAGCTTGGGGGGGATCTATTATGGTGTATTTGTTTGTATATATGTACATACATGCTTATTTTGTGTGTTTGCTCTCTACTATTTGGAAACTTTGGCATTTATCCAAATTTAGCCATCCAAGAGGGCACCTGGCATCTGGGGCAAGAAACACTGAGGAAAATGGCGTCGGCTGATGCCTTTATACCCGAATAACTGCCGCAATGACGTTGGGTGAAGTGCGACACCAGCCGAAGCCAGACCCAGACTTTGGAATCCGGCCGACCGAAGGGCTGCCTGACGACAGGACAACCCATTTGTGAAGACTGCAGATGCATTCCTATCGGACATCTACATTTATGGTAGGTACAAAACTGTACTTTTCTGGTTCTCCCTGTGGGTTTCTTTTTCTCTGGGACTATTAACTAGAACATGGCAGTGTTTTCAGTGGGAGAACACTGAGGTTTCTCAGTCCCTCAGAAAATAGTATTGTTTATTGTCTTTTGTTTAATGGGATGGTCTGACTGGGCACTTAGACTCATTTTCAGAGGAGGCCCAGTAAGAAAATCCCCATTAGAGTTAGAAAAAAATACAAAGAATTTACAAAGGTAAAAGAATCAGTTTCTTAGCAGTAGAAATGGAGTTTTAGAATCATCTACTGGGTAATACAATCACGACAGAGGTTAATACAATTTGATTTCTGTAGGAGTGTTATACAATAATAAACCGGTTGCATTCACATATACATCAATATACTAATTTCATTTACAAAGGAGCGATGAAACCAGTATGCAGTTATGTAGATAGAATTTATTTACATTTACAGGATAAGGTAGAAAAGCTAGAAAATTAGGGGTTGGTGATAGTCTAGAGATCTTTGAGAGAGAGAAAGTTAGTCAAGGTGTGAACAAGAGCAGAGCTAAGAGGAGTCTGGGTGCTGTTTTAGATTGTGCTTAAAGCGTGATGCCCAGCTGTCCTGTTTTAGTGGAATAGGCAGGGAGTAACACTGTTTGTTAACACAGGATGAGTATACTGAGTCTGCATCTGTGTTACAGGACCTGGAAGTTATTAGTAGGCCCTGATTACTGAGAAAAGGCAACATGGTGCAAAGTAGTGTGATAAGATGTTCATCATGTTTCACTGTTGCAGTCATTACACTTGGTTATCCTGCTGGCAGGCAACCCGCAGTCGGCCTGAGTTCCAAAGTCTTGGTCTGGCATCGGTTGCTGTCACCTCTTCCCTGACGTCAGTGAGCCAGGGGTATAAAAGTTGCAACCAACGCCATTTTCTTCAGTCTTTCTTGCCGTGCGGTGCCCGAAGCAAAAGCAGTTCGCAAGTGCCGGTCGGCCGACTCCTGAGATTTTCAAAATTGAATTTCAGAACCGAAGTCTTCAATAAAGCTAAATACCCCATTGGAGAAACTTTTTCTTGCTCCAGACCGATGTCAGTAAAAGTTAATAATTGTATTTCTTGTGGGAAGCAAATACCTCATAAGGGCTTTCACTCTTACTGCATTCCTTGCCTAGGCCCTGACCACGATGTTACTAGTTGTCAGTTTTGTGCTAGATTCAATAAACGCACTATTAAACGTCGGTTTGATTTTGCTTTACATTATTATGGACGAAGGTTTAATTACATAATGCCGTCAGAACAACCGACGACCGGAATGTATAAAAAACGCAAAGACAAAGAAAAAGACAGGCATCCGAGGTCCAAAACTGACGACGAAGCCTCTTCTAGGCTAGTCGCCGGTTCGCCGGTTCTCAGTGACGCGCTTTCACAGCCCCTAACACCCGCTACCTCAGAGCCACAGGCTGTAACTGACAGCCATGTGGAGACACCAAGGCCTGTGGAAACTCAAGGTATTGGGCCTACGGAAACTATATTCTCAGATGGGTCCGGAGCCGCTGAGCAGGCATCGGCTTCTGAGGGTGTCTTCAGACCTTCACAGCTTACAATTAAAGCTACTACAGCAGCAAAGGCAAAGTCAAAAACACCATTAAAGACAAGGAAACAAGTGCAGTATTCTCCAGAACAGTCATCCATGCCAAAGAAATAGATGCTTAAAATAGCCGAAGACCTTATTACTTTAATCAGGGGCTCCCATCCCCCTCCTGACAAAAGGCCTAGGCAAGACACTGATTATGATTCCTCTGATCAGGTTTCCATTTCCTCTGATTCTTCTTCTGACCAGGGCTATTCTCTCCCTCCCTATGAGGACTCTGATGCTGAAGAGTCCATTCCTTCAGCTTCACCGCCTGAGGATTACTCTTTTGGGGAAACCCTGCACACCATGAGGGAGCATTTCCATTAGGAGAGCCAGGATTACTCAGAATCCAAGAAAAGGCTCAGAGATTTCCTTTTATTCAGCACAGGCCCCTGGCTATCCCCCCTGAGCTTGATATTGTAGATGTTTTTTTCTGAATCCAGTCTGTCTCCAGATTCTTTACCCCCTGCACCAGTAAAGCCAGACAGGTACTACAGGGTCCCTGACTCTCATAAATTTCTTTACAAAAACCCCGCTGCAGACCCAGAAACAATTTCTCAGGGTCCTAAAGAGGTTAAAGCTTCCACTGCCAAAAATCCTGTCCCCTCAGATAGGGATTCCAGAGCTCTGGACAGATGGGGGAAAAAGTTTACACTTCTGCTACTTTAGCTGTAAGAGCTTTAAACTGTCAGTTTCACATGCTTAAATATCAACAGTATCTCATGTCATTGTTAAAGCAGAAAATGGTTACAAATATAGAAAGTCCTGACAGTAAAGAAATGCAGTTGAACAAGTGGGAAAGCATACTCTGCAATGTGGATGTTCTTCATCTCACATTGCTGCAGTCATAACCTGTGGGTAGTCCGCTGTCCTCGGTCGGCCCGAATACCAAAGTGTATTAGGCTGGCGTCGGTCATGGGCGCTCAGATCTGACGTCAGTGCGTCCCGGTATTAAAGCGCATGACCGACGTCATATCCTCAGTCTTTTTTGCCGCATGGTCCGAAGCAGAAGCAGCGTTTGCAAGTGCCGTTCGGCGTTCTGAAATTTTCGTATTTCGAGTTTCAGACCGAAACCAAGTTGGGCTAAGTACCCCGTTGGGGAATATTTTTGTTTTTTCTTGCCTCAGTTAATTCCGGATGTCAGAAAAAGTGAATAATTGTATTTCTTGTGGGAAACAGATACCGCATACGGAATACCACTCTCTCTGTATTCCTTCTTTGGGGCCTGAGCACGACATAGTCGGGTGTCGCTTTTGTGCTAGGTTTAATAAGCGCACCATTAAACGTAGGTTAGATTGCGCTAGGCTTGTCTTTGGGAAGCGGTGTAATTACAATATGCCGTCAGATCCTCCGACGCCCGCTTCTGCTAAGAAGCGCAAGGATAAGTCATTAAGGTCCAAGCAGGATGAGTCGTCCGTTCCGGACGCCGGTTCTTTAGAAACTACGCTGGAATCTGTAGATCCAGCCGGGGTTTCACCTGAGTCTCAGGGGGAGACGTTAATTTTGCAAGATGTGGCCTCTCAGGAGTCAGGTCAGGCTGAGGGGGGCTCTCAGGTTGCTGTACTCCCTTCTTTGCCTAAGGTGGTTAGGCCTTCTCCTTCAGTCTCTAAGGTACCTTCTAAGGGCAGGCCTGGTTTGCCTTCCTCAGGTGTCAGTCCTAGTTCTGCAGGCTCTGTGCCTAAAAAACACATGCTTAAAATGGCAGAAGATTTAATTTCCTTAATCAGGGGTTCTATGCCCCCTCCAGATAAGAGGCCTAGGGTGGAGCCAGAAGTGGAAAGTTTGGAACAGGCTTCAGATTACTCAGAGTCTTCGGCTGAAGACACTCAGGATTTTCCTCCTTATTCAGATTCGGACGCAGAGGATTCCAGTCCTTCTGCTTCTCCTCCAGAGGATTTTTCCTTCTCAGAAACCTTGCATTCAATGAGGGAGCATTTTAAGTGGGAAGGTCAGGATTTCTCGGATTCCCGAAAGAGGCTTAGGGAATTTTTGTTTTTACCTCAACATCGGCCCTTAGCTATACCTCCTGTTTTGGATGTTGTTCAGGATGTTTTCTCTGAGGCTTCCCTTAACCCAGACTCTTTGCCTCCTGCGCCAGTTAAACCTGATAGGTATTACAGAGTGCCTGAGGCTCATAAATATCTGTATAAGAGCCCAAGGGCTGACCCAGAAACTATTAGTCAGGGACCTAAGGGTGTCAGGGCTTCTGTTGTAAAGAATCCAGTTCCTATGGATAAAGAATCTAGAGCTTTGGATAGGTGGGGTAAGAAAGTGTACACCTCTTCCACTCTAGCAATGAGGGCTTTGAATTGCCAGTTTCATATATTAAAGTACCTTTACTCAATTGAAATCTAAGGTAGATGCTTTGGCAGAGGGCATAGAGTGTAAGGAATTACAGGAGTTGGTTCATGCCTCTGATCAGGTGGGTAAGCATTCCTTGCAGTGTGGTTTCGATGCTTTACAGGCTTCTTCCAGGGTGGCTGCCACTGGATCAGTTATTCGCAGGCACGCCTGGCTTAAGGATCAGAGTTTGTCAGAGCATGTTAAGCTAGAATTTTGGATGCTCCTTTACAGTCTGAAGTTTTGTTTGGTCCTCCTGTGGAGTCTGTCTTAAAGAAAATGGAAGACAAGGCTAAGTCTATGCAGACTGTTAAAGATTTTTGCAGGTGCAGCCCCCTAAGTTTAGCAGAAATTGGCCTACTAAGGGATGGGCTTACCCTTCTTCTGATTTACAGTCTAGGGGCAGATCTAGACGTGGTAGGGGCAGAGCTCAGGGTTCTTTCAGGCCTAGAACGTGGAGTTCCCCTGCACCATCTACAAGTGAGGGCAGGGGCCAGTCCTTTTGTAAACAGGCCCAATGACCTGCATCTTCAGCTGCCAGATCCCTCCTGTCTGGCAGCTCCTTTGGGAGGAAAGTTAGCACTTTTCAAGCAAAACTGGCTTTTAGTCACCCAGGACAAATGGGTATTGGACATTATAAACCGAGGCTACAAGTTTTATTTCCACACATTGCCTCCTTTCAAAGGCATGCCAGACGTTCCTCCTCAGCAAAGAGTAGAGGCTCACAAACAGATTTCTTTACTTCTTCAAATGGGGCTATACAGCAGGTCCCTATGTCAGAAGTGGGCCTAGGATTTTATTCTCGCCTGTTTCTTGTACCAAAGAAAGGAAACACTTGGAGACCAATTTTGGATTTATCTATCCTCAACACATACCTGGACATTCCAAAATTCAAAATGTTGACGTTGCAACAACTTCTGCCTCTGTTGGGCAAAGACCCCTGGATGGTAACTCTGGATCTCAAAGAGGCTTATCTTCATGTTCCTATCAGACCCAGTTGCAGGAGATTCCTGCGTTTTCGGGCTGGGACTTTACATTATCAGTTCTCTGCATTGCCCTTTGGCTTATCTACTGCGCCCAGGGTGTTCACAAAGGTTCTGGCCCCAGTGATAGCCTTCTTAAGGTTAAGAGGAATACAAATTTATCCTTATTTAGACGACTGCCTGATTCTTGCTCAAGACGAAAACAAGCTTCTTCACCATCTACAGTATGTTATGGCAGTGTTAAGGTGCCTAGGGTATTCTGTGAACGAAACAAAGTCCAGTCTAGTACCCTCTCAGGAAATGTGCTTTCTGGGTGTGAGACTGAATACAGCTTCCCAGATGGCTTTTTTGACCCCGGACAAGCAAAGGAACCTTACACTTTACTTCCAGCAATTGTCTCTACGGTCCAGGCTGACTGCAAGGACAGTCCTTCAAGCCTTGGGGTTCATGGCATCTTGTATTCTGGTGCTTCCCAATGCCAAACTGCATATGAGGAAGCTACAATGGTATCTCAAAAATGTATGGACACAACACTGCCACGATCTGGACACTGTCATTCAAATAATACCTTGCATTCAAAAGGAATTTTTGTGGTGGGCTCAGGAATGTCACCTAAACAAGGGACTCTCTGTGACCCGACCAGAGGCGAGTCAGATCTTAACGACAGATGCCTCGGACAAGGCTTGGGGAGCACACCTCAATGGAAAGTGGATGCTCTATCATTCAGATGGAGCAATCTTCATGTCTATGCCTTTCCTCCTCCTCTGCCTCTCTTTTCCAAGGTGCTCTTGAAGGTCAGACAAGACAAGCCCTCCATGATTCTAATAGCTCCAGATTGGCCTCGACAGCACTGGTACCCTCTGCTGAGGAGTTTAGTACGGGAGCCTCCTTGGCCTTTGCCTTCAATTCCACACCTTTTGTCTCAGGCGGGCAATCATTTCCTCAATGTCAGGATTCAGTCCCTGCATCTAACGGCCTGGCATATTCTGTTCTAGAACCTGGAGGGTCGAAGCTTCCTCAACAAGTTTTGAATGTTATTTTGGAGGCCAGAAGGCCTAGTACAAGGAAAGTTTATGCTGATAAATGGAGGAGATTTTTTATTTGGAGCACAGCAAGGAGTTTTGATGTTTCCAGGCCTAATTTGAGTGTTTCTCTTCAATATCTTACAGAATTATTAGACAAAGGTTTGTCTTTCTCCTCTGTAAAAGTTCATGCTGCAGCCATTTCTGCTCACTATGACTGTGACCCACCATTATTCTCTCATCCTTTGTTTAAACAATTCCTTAGAGGGGCAAAGAACATAAGACCCCCGCGTAGAGCTCCTACTCCTTCCTGGGATCTCAATTTTGTGTTGGAAAAGCTTACTTTACCTCCTTTTGAGCCTGCAGCTACGTCTGAGTTAAAGTTTTTGTCTTGGAAGACTGCTTTTTTGTTGGCCATTACGTCTGCTAGAAGGGTATCTGAATTACAGGCTCTCATGGCAGTTGAGCCCTTCCTGATTTTTCATAAAGATAGGGTGTCTCTGCGTACTAACCCTACTTTTATGCCTAAAGTGGTTTCAAATGTGGCCTTGAACCAATCTATTCATTTGCCTACTTTTTATGCTGATCCCCAAAATAAAGGGGAGAAAATTTTGCACACTTTGGATATTCACAGGCAGTTGCGTTATTATTTGAGCAGGACTAAAAGTTTCAGACAGTCTCAACAGTTATTTGTTTCTTTTGCTTTGAGCTCTCAGGGGAAACCTGTTTCAAAACAAACTATTTCTAAGTGGATTGGTCATTGTATTGCCTTTTGTTATTCTCATCATGGTAAAGAGATTCCGGCTGGAATCAGACCTCATTCCACTAGGGCTACTGCCACTTCTACTGCTTTTTTGATTGGGGTAGCTACCAAAGATATTTTGGAAGCAGCTACTTGGAGTTCAGTGCACACTTTTTCTAAACATTACCATCTCCCTCTTTATTCCAAATCTAGGGCTGGGTTTGCCACTGCAGTCTTGCAGGGCTTATTAGCAGCTCCCAATGCTTTATGATTTGGCCAACCTCCCTTTACTTTTGCTTTGGGATTCTACCCACAGGTTATGACTGCAGCAATGTGAGATGAAGAACATAGTACAGTTTTGTACCTACCATAAATGTAGATGTTCGAAGATCCACATTGCTGCAGTCCAATTTACCCTCCCTCCTTCCCCTCTGTAGTTTGGAGTGGTTGTTTGGTTTAGGTTGCAGATATTGTTTGTACATGGGTTTTGGAGGTTTTTTCTATTTTAGGCTGTGGCCTTTCTTTTTGGGCCTTCTGACATCTGGGGCAAGAAAAGACTGAGGATATGACGTCGGTCATGCGCTTTAATACCGGGACGCACTGACGTCAGATCTGAGCGCCCATGACCGACGCCAGCCTAATACTTTGGTATTCGGGCCGACCGAGGACAGCGGACTACCCACAGGTTATGACTGCAGCAATGTGGATCTTCGAACATCTACATTTATGGTAGGTACAAAACTGTACTTTTTGATTCATTAGATGCTTCTTGTAGAGCAGCAGTTACAGGCTTAGTTATTCGAAGACATGCTTGGTTGAAAGAACAAAGTTTACCTGACCATGCTAAAGTAAAATTATTGGATGCTCCACTACAGTATGATACTTTGTTTGGTGTTAAGGCAGAAGAGGTGTTAAAGAAAATGGAGGATAAAGCAAAGTCAATGCAAACTGTGAAAGATTTCTTACAGGTTCAACCACCTAGATTTAGCAGAAACTGGCCTTCAAAAAATTGGTCCTTTCCAGTGTCAGACAGGCTACAAAGAGGCAGATACAGACACCCAAGAGGCAGATCTCAGCCCCAAGGCTCCTACAGACCTAAACAATGGAGTGCTTCAGCCCCCAAAGGAGGAGAAGACAAATCACAACCTTATAGGAAACAGTCACAATGACTTTGCTCTGCCAGTGCCAAGCTCTTACCAGTTGACAGCACCCCTAGGGGGAAAGCTAGCACTTTTCTCAAAAAATTGGCACATGATCACCCAAGACCAATGGGTGTTGAATATAGTTTCTCAAGGGTACAGGTTCCACTTCCACATGGTTCCAAAACCAAAAGGTATGAAAAAACCTGCCACAAAACCAATGGGCAAAGGCACAAAAACAGATTGCTGCTCTTATGGATATGGGAGCTATTCAAAAAGTTCCACAAGAAGAACAGGGCCAAGGATTTTACTCACGATTTTTCTTAGTGCCCAGAAAAGACAAAGCCTGGCGACCAGTACTGGACCTGTCAATCCTAAATACTTCCCTGGATGTTCCAAAATTCAAAATGTTAACACTACAACAACTTCTGCCCATGCTGGGCAAGGAGGCTTGGCTAGTTACTTTGGATCTCAAGGAGGCATACCTGCACGTCCCAATCAGACAATCATGCAGAAGATACCTCAGATTTATAGGAGGCTCAATGCATTACCAATTCTCTGCACTGCCCTTTGCCTTATCTACTGTGCCCAGGGTCTTCACAAAATGCCTGGCATCAGTAATTGCATTTTGCAGACAAAAAGGAATTCAAATATATCCCTACTTGGATGACTGCCGTATTCAAGCAGAGAGCAAGGACATTCTTCTAAAGCACCTGGCGTTTGTAAAAAGATTGCTAATTTGCCTAGGGTACACAGTAAACGAAAAGAAATCAAAACTAGTGCCCTCTCAAGAGATAATATTCCTGGGTGCAAGCTTAAATACAACTGCCCAGATGGCTTATCTCACACCAGACAAACAAAGGCAACTGACTCATTACTTTCAAATGATGGCAACAAAGACCCAGCTCCCTGCAAGAAAAATTCTGCAGGCCCTGGGTTTCATGGCATCTTGCATTCTACTAATTCCGTATGCCAAACTGCATATGAGGAAACTACAATGGTATCTAAAAAGTGTTTGGACACAGCATTGTCACAGCCTAGAGACGATCATAACCTTGATTCCCTGCCTACAACAGGAGTTTTGATGGTGGTCCCAGGCCTGTCACAACAACAAGGGACAGCCTTTCACCTTACCCACAGCCAAGCAGACAATAACAATGGATGCATCGGATTATGCTTGGGGAGCACATATGGCAGGAAAATGTATTCAGGGCACGTGGCCCAAGGAACAAATGCATCTTCACATCAATCAAAAAGAGATGCTAGCTGTACAGAATGCCCTGACAGCCTTCAAGGACCTAATACATCCAGGACAATTATTAATAAAGACGGACAATACCACAGTTATGTGGTACATAAACAAGCAAGGGGGCACACATTCCTACCCCCTATGGAGACAAGCCATGACTTTGTGGAACACAGCACTGACCTACCAGGTACATCTGCAAGCACAATTCCTGCCAAGAACAAAAAATACACTGGCAGACGAACTAAGCAGAAATCTCATGGATCCTCATGAATGGAAGCTAAATCCACAAGTATTCAACATGATAACAAGGGAATGGGGATGCCCAGACATAGATCTTTTTGCCTCCCCTCACAATTGCCAAATGCAGAAATTTTGCACAAGGACTTATCACTCTCAAGCATGTAAAGTGGATGCTCTATCTTTCAGCTGGAAAAACCTGACAGTTTATGCCTTCCCTCCGATGCCTCTTCTCACCAAGGTGCTTCTAAAAGTCAGACAAGAGAGGCCAAAAATGATCCTGATTGCACCAGACTGGCCAAGCCAGCACTGGTACCCAATCCTAAAGACTTTGTCCCAAGGCCCACCTTGGCCTCTACCTCAAATCCCTCATCGTCTGACACAGTAAAACAATCAGATTCTGCACAGTCAACTCAGAACCTTAAAACTGGCAGCATGGCAGATAATGTAGCCACTCAGACTGCACCTCTCTCTAAAGCTGTTATGGATGTAATTTTGGAAGCCAGGAGACCCAGCACTAGGAAATCTTATGCAGAAAAATGGAAGAGATTCTGTGACTGGAACCAGGCACAAGGGCTCGACCCACTGGTCCCTAATATACCTCAGATTTTGCAATACCTGACTGAGATGTTGGACAAAGGCCTATCTTTTTCATCTGTTAAAATCCATGCATCTGCCATTTCAGCTCA